>NW_027110600.1:633628-644075 GCF_000696795.3 Halyomorpha halys
TATATAAACTAAAACTGTAATTTGTCAAATGGCGGGACACTTAGTAACCTTTTAATAAAAAATAGGTTACGACATAACTGTCTTCAAAGCGTTATGTGCACAAGGGCCACTGAAAGGAAAAGAATAATTTCACTTATAGAAATATTATTAAGTAACTATTTCTAATTAACATTAATAGTAAATTGATTTATTATTGTTCCAAACCGGACTACAACTCTATAAGTTATAGGTTTCCCATGTGAAATAAGAATTCACAGCTTAAAAATTTACTGTAAGCAATTAGGCTTAGAAGAAAATGCTATTCTTTGTGGAAGATAAATATCGAAAACATTATGACACTTATGATTAAAATTCCTGTTACGGAGATTAAATGATTAAATATAATGGAATTAATTTTTTTTTAATGTTTAAGTTATATTAAAAGGAAGCGTTATAATAATGTAGAAGTGTGATCAGGTGCCGATATAAAAATATATATATATTAATTACATCAGGACTCAAATCGTTACGGAATAGGTAATTACATTATATAATAATATGCCATGGTGAGTACAATAAATTATATTTTTTTAGTGGTACTTATGTTCAGTATTAAAGTTGTTTTTTGTTTTTGAAAAAAAAAATTTCATTGGTTTGATAATTTTATGTATTATATATATTGTAATCTTTATTATATTGGAAATCACATCCCGAAATTTCTTGCGCATTGAGGAGAAAAGTTAAACACATTGAGTTTAAAGACAGAACTTTTGCTTTTTAGTAAAAATAGTTTTTGATTTAATTTAAGTGTTTTATCCCAATCTCGTTCGGATGTTTAATTGAATGGCGTAGGGCAAGAATTTTACAAACTACAGGACCATCAGAATTTTATGTCAAATGTTCCTTTGTTTCTCAATAAAGCAACATTTATCATTGTAATTTGTCTAATACCAACTTATTTTCATTATATATACTACGGAATATAAAAAAAAACAAATAATTCTAATATTTTTCAATATTGCTCTCCTGAAAGATTTACATCGTGTTGCAGGTCACATTCTCGTTTCGTGCCCTTCAATATTGTAATAAATATCATATTGTATGTCTGAAGAGTCTGGTAAAAAAATACAGCAGTATTAAAATAATATTTTTAATTTTATTTAAAAACCGTTAAATTAATACTTGATCGTGATTAGCTCATATAGTGGTAGTTGTGTTATTAAAATATGAACATCTTAGTGTTGTTTGATAAACTTTGACGTTTCTATTTAGAAGGTAACTCTTTTTGGCTCCATAATTTTTTACGGAAATTGGGTCATTTTTTCTCTTTCTTTTTAAGATATTTTATGAATTTTCTACATTTATTTATTGTCCTTATAATTGTATGCATTTCTGAAATCTTTTTCCACAATTATTTATTCAAAATAAAAATCTATTGGTGGTTTTAGAAATTTAATTTATACACTGGACTCTATTAATTCATCAATAATTGGAATTTTAGTTTCTGTATAGTACCCTCTCCTCCCTGAAAAAGTTCCATAAATCTTTCCTTTTTCTAGTTACAATTTCTTTTAATATTTATGTATTATTATCTGTCTCACTTTGCCTTCCTGTTCACTAATTAGCGCGAACATGGGTTCGGGTTTCAATACTGATTAACAATTTTTTAATAGTAAATTGAAGACATCATTACTGTCATCAACTCATGTATCCAACAATCAATTTTGTTTAGTTCGGATCTGTTTTTAAAAGTAAAGTGATATTTTAAATACTGATAGTTACCTGTGATTATTCTTGAAAGGACTTCAGTCTAACTTACTGGATGATTTGATAAGGAACTATATTTTTTTTCACCAAAAGTATTGACAGCTGCTAGATTATATTACCAAAATTATTATAATAACAACTAGGGTAGGATTGGCAATTGACCATTGAGGACACTCGACAATATCACTAAAAGAAACTGGATGCAAGACCATCAGAATAAAAAAATACAGTAATAAAATAGTTTCTTTAATAATAGTGATAAAATAGTTAAAATTTAAATTCAAAATGCTGTTTTATCAACTGATTCACTTTCTTATAAATAATAATAATGTGGACTGCTACAACTCATGAAGGGTTAGGTGTTCGGTTCATTGTAAGGAAGTATGTTTTGAAAACAATATGATTATACAAGAAGGTAATTTTTGCAACATCACCTTCAACTACCGGAATTTTCCCCATGTAAAGATACCCACTTTATGAGGTTTTGTGGATACGAGGAGGGCTCCAGAACCCATAAGGTTGACTCTAGGCTACAGTAACCGAATTATAATCATTCGCTAGAGCCGGATTCGAACCCAGATCGTTGGATCGCATTTACCTTTTCTTCGCCCCCTTCCTTTTCTTTTAGTCAATAAATAGTTAATGTAGTTATTAGCAATCTTAGAGGCCCAATACGTTCTTTACGACCCAGAGCCCTTTATTGCATGTTTGTAGTTCTATAAAATAAATTGTAAGACATATTAGAAACATGTGGTGTAATCATATAATGTATTTTATTACAGTACTAAATTTAGTCCCTGCAGGGGCAAGTAAAGTGAGAGAGAATGGTTGTTTCCCACGATCCTGTGGTGTTGGCTGACGGTCACCCTCTCATGCGCCACTGATGTGCCCGGGGTGCTCCAAGGGTGCCACCGTCTTCTCACGTCTTGTTCTGGATTTCTATGAGGTTGTGGTTCACCTTGACCGTTCCAGTGATTTTTCCAACGAACGTTGACCGGCATGAAAAGGCTGTAACTGGTGGTCGAACAGATGACAAGGCTGTCAAGACATATGCGCATGTGACGTAGTAAGGTTGCTATATGTGATTCACGCTTTCTTGATTTTACATTGAGGAGGGCATCAAAATGAGATTGAATAAATTTACAGAATTGTATGTGTAAATCCGACAGTAGTTGTTTATATCCCCTAATTTTCTATCACATGCATCTGAAGATTCATATCTTTTTCCATGCATTTCATAGAGCTCAATTACAATTGCCATGGTTTATTTTATTTATATAAATATACTAGGCAATATAATAGTGATTGAGATCAATTTTCGTTTTCATATTTTGCTGTAATTTTATTCTTCTGTCCCAAAACTAAACTTTAATTTACTTAGTAGGAAATTTCCTTTCTAATGGAAAACTGATATTATTCGGTAATCGGGCTTGTATTAGGCTGACGCTTTCCTTATGTATCGTTCCGAAACCTAAAATTAACGGTAATATTTAATGGACATTGCTAACGTTGTCATGCTCCTCTTGGTATCAATTTGTCAAGTAATATGTTTGCGAATGACCAATGACTGAATCATACAGGGGAGATAAAAAATCATTTATTTTCAAAAGTGATAGAAGTTAATCTTGAAGTTTCATTTTTATTCTTTTTTGGAAATATTGCCTTTGAGGGTCTGTATAGTTTTTCCGCTATTTAAAACAGCAATACACACATTAATTAGTTGATCTTACCTTGCAAAAGAATAGTTAACAAGCTAGTTTGGCAAATACAGATTATTATATCGTTAGTTGTGTCAATAAACAACAACTTATAAATTTGATTTGCTAAGCAAACTTCATAAATTGCTTGCTTTTTTTTTTAACTTGTTGAAAGCAGTTCTGGAGTACCACGCAATTTATAATCCTTAAACTTATCGCGTCTAAAGTTCCGGAAGCATACTTTCATTAATAATTTTATAAAAGTTCAATATAAGTATATAATTTTTAGAATAAATATTGAGACTTATTCTTCTTTTATATTCATACTAGGTTCAATGATTGTTATGTGATGATAAAAGGAATAGAAACGTTTAAATAATTCAAAAATATTAACCCAAAAAACCCAGATTAACTAAAAATGTGAACTAAGTTAAATCTTCAGCTATGTAAATACGACTGAATAATAAGAAAGATGGAGTTAAAGTGTCGTGGTAGAACAAGACAAATAATATAACTAGTTAGGATGTGTAATGTCAATAAAGGGAGGAAGGAGGCGCCGAAAGGAAATTGAAACGTGGGAAAGTGCAAAATATGTGCCTATATTTATGGAAAAGCAGTAGTCCTAGATAGCCGAAGGCTGGTTCGGGTGGTCTAAGATCAACAAGGTCTGTTGAGCCAACTGAAAAAAAAAATACATCTCCAAAATCCCCAAAACCGTTTCGAGACCTTAGTAGATATATAGATAAATAGATAGTTTATTGGCTAATATCATCTATTATCATCTAGCCAACATCTTTTAGCCATGGTGTTTGGCCCATTTGGTGTTAGTAGCTGTTGCTAGTATTGAATGACAATGAAAGCACAGATATAAATACGTATCAAGGTAAATTCCTATTGCTTACTGTGACATCTTAATATAATTTAATAGTACAACGAATTAGAATTTTTTTTCCTAATAAATAATTAAATAGTTATTTCTAAAACCTTAAACAATATAAAAAATTATATATGTATTATATATTGTTTGTTTTGAGAGGGCGTTCAACAGCCTGGGTCTTATATAGTGTGTATCATAATATGATTTAATAATCTAATAACCTGTCGAATTAAATTTGTATTTCTAATAAATAATTAAATAGCTATTCTTAATACTACATAATTAAGTTATTCTTAAAGCTATAAAAATAATTAAATAACTAATTAGTTATTCCCAAAATAATATAGAAAAGTGTATATCTTAGTATGGTATAATAGTTTAATGACATAGCGAATTAAATTTTTATTCCTAATAAATAATTAAATAGTTATTTCTAATATTATATAGATAATTAAATAGTTATTCATAATACAATATAAAAAAGTGTACATCTTAATATAATTTAAAAATATAATGAATCAACGTTTAAAGCCTCGCTCTTGACCATGCCCCTGTTTTTGGTATTTATTAAGAAGTAATAGGTTTGTTCGACGTTGTCACTTTAAATATATATAGTTTTTAACAAAAAGAAATAGATCTTATTTAGTTTATTCAGGATTTTCTAAGGATGATTGTTTACTGTTTTGAACAATAATTTCCCAGGTAATTTTCCCAGCCAATACTGAGTGTGGGACATTACAATAACAAGTGTTCTAGGCCTTAGTAATCGGATGTAAAGTAATCTATCACATCCATTTAATGACCTTTCTTACAGTTGCAAATGATACTTCATTTTTGTAAAGGTTAACAAGAATAATTAATCCTGTAAGATGCTACTTAAAATTGAGTTATTAAGCAATTTATTTTGGACTTCTTTGTATAATAAAAAATTACATATAGAAGTTACAAAAATCTGAAATTTACATCTTAGCACCCTTAGGGTATAGTGAGAGATTTGGTATGATACATCCCATACAATTATATTAAAAAGTTTTAGAAGACCGATTTGCAATAATTTTAGCGATGTTTTTATTGTTTTAAGTTAAAAAAAAATCGCCCTAAGCTTGAGAAGTGTAAATAAGAGAGATATCGATTCGAAAGTTTATTCGGTCGGATTCTCCTGTTGATATAACGTCTTGGAGTGGATTCTGACCACAGCGGTTCAGATATTTATCCTGGGTTTTACTTTTCCACTCTGGAAACACTGGCCTTGGAAATAAATGATTTCGGTCATACTTTCACTTGATTCTAGACTCGTAATACTATGAATGCGTTGTCATATATCCAGTTACTATAAATAATATCTCAATTGTTCTCATTTATCTTAGTAAAGATTTTTAGTATTACATTGAAATTATTACTAAAACTTATAATTGAAAACATAAATATTTTCTAAATTGTATGTGATTAGGCCTTTAGAGCTATCTGTAAATAGGTTGTACGAAATCATGCATAATTTGTAAGTATTCCCCATAAACTTTGTCAAATAAATCTATAATTGAGAAAAAATATGAATTAATCAATAAAATACAACAGTAACCTGCATATTATGGTTTCTATTTGGAACGTTCAATGAGTCTAAAGATTTTTAGGAGGGGTTTTATATTTTAAGGATAGGACTCAAGGCTTATTTACTTAAACTAATACATTTATGTTCACTGTTAATTTAATATGAATTACTTATCTATGTCACTAAAGGGTGATAAAGGGTCCATTTAAATTAAACTTAATTTAATAATAAAACAGTAACAAAATAATTATGTAAAGTAATGTAATTAGTTTTAGCAACTTCTTCAATATTACTCGATTTAACTATTTTTTTTTCTTTTAAAGGCTGCTCTACTCCTATATTATATATTAACTGAAAAAGAAAGTTTAGCCGACTAGTTGAGGAAGCTGTTATTCACGCTAAATTTTAATTATAAGTTTCCAGGCCATTAAAAAAAAAAAAAATAAACAAAAGAAAATACGTAAGTGCACTGATTTTTTTTTTAATTGATCAGAATTTTTTTTTTAATTAAATCTAAAAGGAACACAAAATTTAATGGTCGGGAAGTGTAATCTAAATGAAAATGAACCACCAAGTCGGCCCTATTACAATTATTCAAATATGACTCCATACCAACCTGGCATTCTCAGGAAGATATTGAATATATTATAACCAGTTGAATAATTTCCTAGGAATGTAATAACTTACAAATGCCGACGAGGTAGAAAATAGAATATTAAGTATTATAATTAGTGTATAGTTTTATTTAAGGAGTACTTCGTAATCCGATATGGTATCGTTTAATGGTAGATTCAAATTCCAAAAGGTTAATTGAATTTATAAATTTATAGTGTGATGGTAAATTGTGGTTTTCTGGGAACATGTTGGCTGTGAATAAATGATGAAATATCTAGGTTGTTCGTTAAGTTCTAGTCTTATTGCTCTTGGATATTTTATGCGGACTCTACAATTAGCGCTATATTGGTATTCTGAGTAAAATTAATAGAAGTGGGTAAACAAAAGTAGAGGCTTAGATAAAAATTCCTGGATAGGTCTGGAGTGTATTCTATTGTAAGCAAGTTATTATTTAGTGAGGACTACTGTGTCGGAAAGGAAATGCGCAATACGAAAAGCGAAATTCAGCTAAAATCGTTTTATCTATGGTTTTCTCTTTTTAATTTTAATAATGTTGTAAAAAAAACCTTAAGTGATTGTCAATTTATGTACTTTTTTAAAGTAAAGTCTAAATCGTTAGTATGAAAAAAAGATAATAAGGAATTATGCACATTTTAATTAATTAGATGTAGTGAATGAAAAGTGCCCTTCCTAATTTAAATTTGTTACATTTTATTTCATTAAATCTAATAACGACGTTCCGGGGCTGTCACCCTATTATCAGGTATCTACAAACAAATTAACAATATTCACCCCATGCTTGGAACTATTAATAAACATACAACAATTTCTTTTTTAAATTTAAAAACAATTACAAGATTAAATATATCTTTTAATATCACATTTTATGTTCTACTTATGAGTCTAAAATATTAACAATAAACATATTGTTGTCCATTAAATAAAACATAAATAATAAAAAAATTATAACTTAGGAGATCTCAACTCTAATACACCTTCTTGAATCAGGTTACCTTTATCATTGATACCAAATAGATTACAACTAAATCAAATCTTTCCAACCTCTATTTCACAAACGATGACTAATCTATTAACAATATTTTTTAAAACTATATTACATCAAAAACTAATTTATTAAATTTATTACCAATAACCAATAATATTATGTATGTGTAATAATATATACATTACAAAACATAATGTTTTATACCTGTTCTTCATCTTTTCTTTGTTCAGTTTATTTATTAATATTATGAGAATTGTTATTAGTAGTAGAATTGTTAGTAGTAAGTGCACTGGAGTAGCCAAAAATATCCACTTATTTGTTATACACTTTTAAAGCTGTGTCACTACTTAGTGTAATTATTTATTGTGTAATTTATACTTTATGACTATAATTCATTCACTACATATCAACCAGGAGCGCATTTGTTGTATTAAGAGGGATGTTAAATAATGCCATTGTACGAGTTTTTTCGCCTCTCCAGTCGTTTTGATCACCAATAAATATTTGGTACTTTATTGTTAACAATTAAGAGTAGATAATTTTTGTTTGTATGTATACATAATTGGACTGTACTTCATACCTTATTATATATAATTTATTCGAATCTAAAAATAGTATTTGTTGCTTTCCAAAGATTGTTGCCTCTGGCAAGTGCCTAGTCTGTGTGGGCGTAAATCCGCCACTTATCTTGACTACTACTTTAAGTAATTGCAAGAAGAGGAATTTAATCCTAGGGATCCCCCTTAAACCACTACAGCAAAAGTACACACAATTAACAAATTTTTAGTTTTTACTATTAAAAAAGAAAAGAATAATGTTCGAAAATGATTAAAATAATCTCTCTCTCCTTATATATATATATATATATATATATATATATATACTTGTGACTTAATTAATAAGAAGTAATCAAAAATTATCCAATAAATATGTCAGTATTGAATTCTCGGAATACCTTTGACTTGGGGAAAGATATGGGCAATTGCCGGAACATATCCTAGTGCCAACATTCAATTCGTCCACCTTCATTCGACCGAAGCTCGTGTAAGAGTCTCATAACAGTGGCTAAAGCGTATGTTCACTCAGGGAGCTTGTAGTTGGTGAAACTGCCACAGGATGCGTGTAACCATCCAGCGTCCAAAGTTGGAAGGAGTTAATAACAACGTGTAGCAGTGGCCTAACGTGAACTGAGTGGGGCCTGCTCCTTAAAATCGGAACGGCGGTGCATCACAGAGTGTCAATGAATCAAGGTAAACAGCTATAGAGGTACGAAAACCCATTCTGGGTGATCAATATGTGTCACCATAGAATGTGCCAATGAACTTACAAAGCGGAGGACGGTTCACCTGGAACAATTAAAGTGCTTCGTACGTCAGTGACAATCCTTGACGGATTGTCCTTCTTGACCATTCTTTTTTTTTTTTGCCTTTATACCATTGTATGGTACGAAGCCTAAACTTATAGCTACAAGAAGAAAATAAGTATATTAAGTAAAATACTCTATAAAATTTGAATTATAAATAAACTGAATCTCAATTCTTTTATACTTAAATAAAAACCTCCATAACTTTATACTGAAAATATATAAACAAAGAGAAAAAAAATTAAATTTTACTACTCAGTAATATAAACTAATAAAATTTGAAAAAGGTAAAATACGTTTAGGACAAGTATTAAAATAAAATAATTATTAAAATTAAAATCTGAACCAATATAACCCATGAAGGGTCAGGAATTCAGTACTTTGTAAGAAAGTACTGTTACTAGACTATCCGTTGTGCAAGAAGGTGATTTGGTCAGAATCACGCTCGACCGCCAGATTTTTACCCAATTTATGAGACCGAGGAGGGCTCCAGAACCAACAGGGTTGACTCACGGCTACAGTGTAGCAGAAAACCATTTTCTGCCCAGCCGGATTCGGACTCGGGTCCTTGGAGTTAGTAGCATCGCGCCGCTACGCTCCCTAAAAAATAAAATAATAATAATATAAATAAAAAATATAAAAATAAATTTTCCCCTAGATGTTTTGCTTTTGATTTTTATATATGATACAATTTATTAAACACATAACTTTATCATAATATACATAAGAGAAACACAAATAAAACAAGGATTATGTCACTAAGAATTTTATATTCTTATCCATTAAAAGTCAACACTATTTATTACATTAATTAATTTCAAACAAAATTATCGTACGGCCAACATATTTATTATCAAATACAATCATAATTTTAACTTCATTGCTTCATATTAATCTCTAAAAATGTTATTGACATCTCATATATGATATAAAGCATTAAATTAATTCATTTTTGCCAACTATTTAATTTAATATTAATTTTTCTACTTTCAAATTTGGTTATAAAACTTTCAACAAAGTTATCAACACCATATTATTTCAACTGCTTGTTGGTTATTTGAAATGGATTATAATGAATGTTGAGGCTAAATGGATATATTTTGTTATAATTGATGAATGCAAATCAATAATTGCAATCAAGAATAAATCAGAATCAAGGGGTTCTTATGACAAGGGTAAAGAAACTCTATTAATTTCAGTGCTTTTTGAAAGCCTAGAAGATCTAGATTTCAGTGAAAAGAAAACGAAATTGGCGGTGGGTGGGACTATATGCGAGATATTAGTAGAACGTGTGAAAGGGATATAGGCACATTAGTGGCTGCCGCGGCAAACCCGAGCGGAATAAAATCCCGAAGTCGCCCCAGCCTCCCTTTACCGAACCCTTTCCCTCCCAACATCTCCCTCCTTGATGGCACCAACCTGGCCTACATATTCCCAGTTATTTTCTATTTGACCTTTTTGCTACGTTTAGTGTCTCTCAACAAAATATTGAAATCCTATCAATACAAAGTGGATATGCTAAAGCTGTTGGGCACTATGCAAGCTCGACATCAAAATAATAATTATTTGACGAATCCAATAGCATATATATTAT
>NW_027110600.1:644375-645167 GCF_000696795.3 Halyomorpha halys
ATTTATATTTTTAATAGAAATAAATTATTTATAGTAATGAGTATTAGCTTGTTTTAAATGATCGCACTTGATATCGTTTCTCTGAAGTTTTTTAATTGATAAGATTTTATTTTCTTAGATTTTTTTTTTTAAAGAGCTGTTTTTAACATAAAATCGGTAGGTATTAAAGTAAGAAGAAAACAGCAGCAGTAAATCATGGAGTGGTTCCACAGTGAGCACTATTACTATTTACTGTGTACTAGAGCGACAGTGAAACTAGTAAGGCTCAGCGGGCTAACCACAGCCGTATCTGCATACCTGGTTTGCCCAGTCATCTGTCTTCAATTGGGCTTTCACTTCATTTGAGAACGGCCCTTGCTGAGGCAGAACCAACGTCCTTATAATTATTGTGGTGGTCCATACAATTTGAATTGTTCCCACCTAAATAAAATAAAATTATTAAATTAAATTATAATTAATTATAAAATAAATAAAATGTCCATTACTGGCAGTAATGCGGAAGCCTACTTAACTCCTGCCACATCCCATATGCCAGAAATGGTAAGGAAGGGAAAAATAGTTACATTAAAAAATTATTAGTTAACCGGGAGGTGATCAAAAAAAGGTTCACTATATGACTGAAAAAAACCACAACTGTTTATTAGTCACCAACGTTGCCTGCCAAATTACATAGCTTTACTTGTACGTTTTTCGACTACCACCATATTTCAAGAAGAACAATGTATTATTTTTTATATATTTTATTTTATACCAGATCGGCCTGGTGGGCCTTACATGCTTTACATATTCGTT
>NW_027110600.1:645592-663141 GCF_000696795.3 Halyomorpha halys
GCATTAACTGCGATTCTTAGGACTTTATTTTGAAAAGATTGTAGTTTTTTCATTTTCGTAAAGGATGCCGCTCCCCAGACTTCACAGCTGTATAACAGCAGTGGGCTGAGAATTGTTTTAAATATAAGAACAGTTGTTTCTGGTTTTAGTTTGGAATTTCTGTTTAGGATAGGATATAGCATTGCTAACCTTGCATAGGTTTGAGTTAGTTTGATAAGAACAATGTATCATTTTTGTTATTTAAAGGTTAGTACTAAAGTTTTTACACCGGCCTATAGTGATATGTTAACGTCGCTATTTTTAACACAAATTATATTAATATTTTGATTTATACATTTTACATTGGTCTATAGCGAATTGTCATAAACTGACATAAAATAAAATTAATCGTGAAATAGCAATATTAATAAAATTTCGCTATTAACCTATTCAAACAGTAAGCATCTAAATGTTAATATCAGGGTCAGCTATTTCGAAACATCTAGATTTTATTGCTTACACACTTATTATCAAAAAGTTTGTGTAGTCAACATGTGTAAAGTTTTCCTGACAACGGCGTGTGCACGTACATGTGAATTTGTCAGTATTAGGCCATTGTATAGATTTTTTGCTCATAACAGTGGAAGCGACTGAAATCGTTTTTTAATAAAGTCAATCCCATTTCCCTGAAATTATAAAATAAAACTCTAGGATTATTGAGGATCATGGATGCTTTGTAAGCAGTATTTGCCAAAAGGAAAAGTTTCAACGAAAATAATTCACCATATTATAATCAGAAACAGGTATCATTTTAAAAATCTGTTCAACTAAGATTTCTACCGCCTGTCGAAGAAACGAACAGCCACAACCATAAATCACTGTACGACTGACGTGGTGAAAATTTAAAGATACATCGAGGCCTCTGGATGTGACCATGTAGTTATCGACTTTCGGCTAAGTCCCCTGATCCCATTATAGGAGCTTTGTTCGGCTCATAGGGTCTTAATTTGGGATGTCTTCACGGTATCCGATGATGGGTTGTCTCTGATGGATGTTCTAGTTCTGAGGAATATACATCGGGCTCTATAGACAATGTTATAGACTTAATTGTTATATTGGAAATCGAGCCAGTATATGATATTAATTTGGTAAACAATTTTTGTCATTGAGTATAAGGGTCATTTAGTATATTTGAGGACTAGAAATATGTAACAAAAATGTTCGAATAACTTAAAGTTATAAAGAACATCTGAAATATAGTAGGAAATGAAGGTTAAAACTTGAACTAGGATTTTTATATAAATACATACTTTTTACTGTCAAAGATATGACAATGATTCATTAACTGTTTTTGTCTGGGCACATTTTGAATAAGTTAAACCAATTTCACTTCACATATTTAACTTAATTAACATATTTAACAAATTTATACATATTTGTTGTTTTTATTTATATTAGAATTTAAATGAAGATGGGTACGAGAAAAAATGTCTTCAAAATATCAGTTAATAATACAATTTAAGTGGCCTGTCAGTACTATGAAATTATATAAGCTAGTCCTAAAATTCAGTACAATCTATTATACTTTCCATGTCACAATCACGCCGTTTTTCAATATCATGTGTAAATGTGCTTTTTAATTATTATTCGATTTAACTATCTTAAAGTTGCCTCTTCCCGGTTTAAGCTAATATTTCAAAAGTGATATAGGACAGTTGCCTCCAGGAGGTCTTGGCAGGGCGGGTCCAGCGGGGAAGGATTGCTTTTTTGTGTTATGATCTCTTCTTGTGAGATTGTGACATGTCATTCATCGACCAACCTACTCGCTATAATTGTCTGTGGTGTGGTGGAATGTGGGTGGTAACATTCCAATAATCCACTGGCGTTAGCTGCATGACTTGACTACCTTGATTGGATCCTACAACGAACCTTACAATGCCACAAGGCAATCCAAGGAAGTAGTATGCTTGTATACACTTGTCATTTTATATTATGCATTTGTATGTTTGTATTATATAAATTTAATAATAAAGGAGGTCACGAAAAAACAAAACAACAACAACCCTACTTAATTAGCTACATTAAACTTAAGAATGATTTTTTTAGCTTTTTAATTGTTGTTTTCAAATAAAAATTATTCTAAAAACAGTTATATCGAAATATCGAATTGTAAATAAAAATCTTGGTATTGAAAACAATGCTTGAGTTGTTTTAATAAAAAGTTACAAAAATAAATATATATTTGTTTTATTCTACTAGATAGTTAACTACTAAGGCTATTATATCCTGGTTTAGTTCAGATAAAAGTAAATAAAATTTACACGAGAAGAAGATGGTTGAAGGTGCGGTCAAAATAAAACACAAATAAGTTGATGTAACTTATTTAATCGTCCCAACGTTTCGACTAGAGTTTCTAGCCTTCATCAGGGCTAAGAACAGAACAAGATAACAACCAGTGAACATAAAAAATAAAATATAAACAGAATGACATAAAGTGAATAATTTTACAGAATGGAATTAATAAAATGAAGTACGTAAAAAGTCGTAAAATAACATAATTAAGGAAATAAAATAAAAATGAAGTTATATAATACAAAGATAAAATTTACCAGTACTTTATTGCAGACCTTTGTGGTTAATAATCTGGTTAAACTCTACTAAACCAAATAAAAAATGTTAGATTTCTGAGAATTCAAACGGGATTAAAAAAAACAACTTAAATATCTGTTCATACGACCCACACATCAATAACGTAGTTCCCCAGAAAAAAAATATGTTTTCTTGTAAATACATATTTAAAAAAACAAAAAACAAATACAAAATGCCGGCAAGGGTCCTCAGAGTGCTTATGCTGGAGAGCAATTAAAAAACAAACGTTTAATGACTTAGTGCTTCACTTTTTCTAACTCATTTTAAAATGAACATCAATATAATTTAAAATTAATTAATTTTAAAAATATATAATAGAAACAGAGGACTATAATTATAGCTACATTTTTGCATATTTTTATTGCAAGGGGCCGAAATCATTAACCCAGACTAAGACCGAAAAATATCACACGGCATTGGGTTCCCAACCCCTCTTAGGGCCTAGGGTTGACGTGTATGTGTATAAGATTGAACTGCGAGCGCGGTAGCACAGTGGCAAGGCACGGTGCTGCTAATGCAAGGATCCGGGTTCGAATCAGTCTGGGCAGAAAATTGTTTCCTGTTACACTGTAGCGGTGAATCAAAACTGTGAGTTCCAGAAAAATCTGGTGGTTGAGTAAGATTTTGACAGAATCAACTCCTTGGTCAACCGTTAGTTTAGTAATAGTACTTTCTTACAAAGTACTGAACCCCTGACCCTTCATGGGCTGTAGTGGTATAGATTTTAATTTTAATTTTAATAACACTAGTTTCTAACCTTGCTTCCTCTTCCATTCCTGGCAATCCTCCGAGGTGCCTGAACAGAAGATGGCCTCGTGACCTTATATTGTAAACTGTTTTTAGAGTTCTACTACTGGGTAGTTTCTCTACATCCTGTATCATATCATTATGTCATTATGAACAAATTTACTTGTTTTATTTTTTATACAGTTGTAAATATCAATAAATAAATTTAAAATTTTTTTTAATAATATTGTATTGGTGAAGAATTACTATTTCAATGAGGGAATTATTGCTTTCTTTCTTTACTTCCATATAATATTTAAATAATTAATTTAATTAGTCTTATCTTACTATTCTTGTTTCTTTGTCTTCATATTTTCTTATATTTCCGATCTCCTATTCCTTATCATGCCTTCTTCAAAGTTCAAATAATTTAAACGTCGTATTTCGCCTACAGAATATTATCTTATATATATTTTTTTGTATTTGAAAATCATTTAAGCCTTATTTTTATGTTTTATTTGGACCACATAAAGGTACACTTTAATAAAAATAAATAAATGTTGATAAATTTTGTTAGTATAATGGAGTTTGGTATGGAGTGTAAGTATTTTGGCGTTTAGCTCTAGCAATCGCTTCAGGAAGACTAGATTGAGTTAACGATTTTTCGCGAGTTTGTGATATTGAGATGAATGAAAATGAAGTTTTAAGGCACCAGTATTAGCCTCACAGGAAATGAGAAATTATATATTTATATTAGCTAATAAATAAGAATATTTGGTGTAACGTCCTCACTTCATTACGTCATAAAGTATATACGACGACGATGCAACGTCAGGGGTATAAGTATATTAAATGACTACCTCACAAAATGAGATGGGGTCTTAAAAAGTCTACATGTCGGAATAATATTTCATTACGAGGTGGGTGATACTTTAATAAAAAAAAAAAAAAGAAATACGGGAAGGTGAAAAACGGGAGATAAAAGGGAAGAGACATTGTGTTTTTTCTGGATGAGCTTTTAGTGACATGGCGGTGTGTCCAAAATGGTCTGGGAAATGAGAGGGAAATTACAAAAATACCCGCAGAGGAATCTTTATTATGACAGTCGACAAGGAAGGAATATTCATGACCCGACAGAGAGCGACGGGTAGTGTTGTCCTTCACCAGGGAGAAGCAGCGACCCGTGTAGCAATATGTCTCGCCAGTCACTTGAGTTGAGGCCCTTTGTAGGAAGCAGTCAGTAATAAGAAGTCTATTGTTGGCAATATTGCATATATTTCCAATATTGATCCCAATATTGTTTGCAATTTCAGATTTTAGTTCCTCTCCAGGAAGGTATAGGCACATTGAATCGACTTATTAACATTTTTTATTTACTTTATTATTTTTCTTTATGTTTACTTACTGGAAATATATAAACAATAAATAAATTTAAAACAAAACTTGTGTAGCAACCATAAATTAGTATTTAGGACAGATCATAGGAAAAGATGAATTTGAGATGTGCTAGAGTGGGATGTAATGAGGATAAAATATTCAGTGTTAGTAACAAAAGGAAAAATAATGTAATTAAGTAATTAAAAAAATTTGTTGTAAATTTTGTGTATAATTTTTGATGTTGTCTTTAATATATATTGAGCTACACAACAGTATAAATGCCTTTATATGATGTAGCCACATCTGTGCCGATACCTAGCCTCCCGGAAAAGATACATGTCAACACAGGGACATTTTCCCCCGCTGGTTAATGGATACATGTTGAAATCATTCACCTAGGTTAAGACCGAAGAGTATCCAGGGCCTAAGGTTGACGCTTATCTAGTGAATGTAGTAACTAATATATAATCAGGAATAAGATTCCACAAAGGTGACACCCCTGAGAACAAGTGGGGAAAGAGAGGCTCATTACAAATACATTCTCCACGTCCGCCGAGTCAGTTAATCAGCTGTAATGTAATATTTTATGGCAAACAAGTTATCTGAGTCATTTCCCAAAGTCGTTGTAGTGTATTACATTTTTCTCTAAGCTCTTAAATATAAATAAATGTTTTATTTATATAGTGTATACATATATTTAAATTGATCACTTTCCAACGTATCCTGTGTTAAATGATAACAATATTATATATAGATATAAAATTGAGAAACTAGAAAAAACAATGTATTCCTTTGGAAAGGAAATTTAATTATCATCATTCGTAGGACTCAAATAATTTTAATTAATATAAATATATATTTATATTCCGATAATGACTTTAGAAATTATTCTGGCATTCCAATCAGCAACAGGTATACATATTATAAAATAAATTAGTATGCTTTGTGTTATAGTAACCCACTATATTAAGGCAGTATTGCCTCTGATTAAAAAACATTTCTCTCTTCTGTATGCAAAAAGTTATTTTATTTTTTGCAAAATCTGTCATACTCGCAATATTTTAGGTGCTAGATACAATTATCCAAGCCCTACACCATTCGATAATAAACAATTAAAATCTGTACTATTACAATCCATGAAAGGTCAGGAGTATAGTACTTTTAAGGAAGTTCTGTTTCCTGAACAACGGTTGTGCAAGGAGATTATTTTTTCAAGATTAGATTCAACGACCAGATTTTTTCCCAATTAAGGGTACCGAAACTGGTAAATGGGCTCCTGAACTCAAGGCTACAGTAGCAGAATAAATAATTATCTGCCATCATAGGGTTCCAACTCGGGTGTTTACTCCAACATTCTGTTATAAAATGAAACAAAAATATTTTGCTATTTCAATAACCAGAGTTGGGCAGAAAATTACACTGAAGTATTTGTAAAATTGCAATTTCTCTTTTACAATTAATGTAATTGTAATTGCATTTTACAATTATTTCAGTGTAATTGTAATTTCAAAATTAATTTTGGATTTTTCTTTTAATTCAAATCATTTTCAAATTTCTTTTATTTGGATTCTAAGTGATTGGAATTACTATAAAATTGCTTGTAATTGTATTGCAATTACTTGAAATTTTAGGAGAATGATAAACATTCCATAAGAATTTAAATGGTAATTGCAATTATGTAGGCACGGCTTTTAATTGTAACTGGGAGTCAAATATTACAATTACGGTAGTTCATGACGAAATAGTAATTACAATTACTTCTAAATGTAATTGCATTGCAAACAAAATACATTCTTTTTGGCACTTACGGAATCGGACAAAGAACAACAATATCGTGTCCAACATTAATTTCTAACCTAAAAAATAATTTATATTTAGTTGGTTGAGAAGAAGATAGTTGACCACATAAAGTAGATTGTAGGAAGATAGTTCGGTTGGCGGTCAATAAAGGTATCAAAATAATAAAATAAAATTACTTATTGTTAACCAAGGTTTCGCCCCACTTTGCAGGGCTTCGTCAGGGCTGTCAGATTGAAATACATTGAGTTGTTCGCAGTATCTCAATCTGACAGCCCTGACAAACTCCTGCAAACGTTGGTTTATTGTTAACCAACGTTTGCAGGAGTTTGTTAATAGTTTTCCTTTACTATTTTGATACCCTAATTGACTGTAACCCGGACTGTCTTCCTACAAAAAATATATATTTTTTTTTCTTTTAGCAGTTCTTCATAAGCACTGCTAAAATATTCCAGATCATGAAATTGTCAAAAATATAATAAAACCAGTTAGTGCATTTTTTTAAAGTTACTTCAAATGTTGATAATTATTTTCGTGTATAATTAAAAAAAGACAAAATTACGTGGTTATCAATAAGAGAAAATAATTGAAAAGATGTTTGATGAGTGATATCCTTTCGTGAATAAGGGGAACTAAATTAACACGTCTATACCAAGACCATTTAAAATTATCAAATATGTTGATTTTCACAATTATTTAATAATAGAATCATTTAAATGATAATTTAGTCTTATATTTCAAATCATAACTAGCACCCCTTCGAGATTAATACACATAAATATCATCATATTTTAAAAATAATTACTTGATTGACATTTGCCATTATCATATTATTAAAGCTTTTAATAACCATTAATTTTAAAAATCGAATATTGATAGGACTAATCCATCGGATTAGGGGGCTATGATGGAAGTAATAACCGAAGATATATTTTAGCGGAACAGGTAAAATAGCGGTTTATTAACGGGCTGCGATAAAAAAGAAAGAAAGGGGAAGAGCCAAAGCCCGGCTTATCAATATTTATGATGTAGAAAGCCCTGGTGTAATATTGAAAACCTTTTCGTTGATAGCCAGATAAGGGGAGGAATATTTACACTGTGGCTAAGGGAGGATCTTATACCGAGCGTGTCTTATCAGTAACCGAGAAGTCATCTGCTTCTCTCATATCTTCAATGATAAAATTTAATAAAAGCGTTTTTTAGAAGTATGTCCCAGTCGGTTGTTTCTGAATCGCAATACCGAGCAAGGTATTTCTAGTTGGAACTAAAAATCTAACCACAAATTAAAAGCTAAATTTAAAATACTTGTGTATGTATGTTAATTTGATAGTAACTTTCATTCAATAATATTTGCTCCAGCATAGATATAATTTGTATTTACTGAAAAGTTTATGAAATTTTTAAATTAAGTGCATAAGAAATATGCTTTGCTAAAAAAGCTGTTGCTAATAAGCTGATTTCAGTTTTTTTTTTAATGTGGATTCAACCAGAGGTGTTCATCATGTTGAGTTTCTTATATTATTAAGGAAATCAGTTCGTTATTGCCTCTTGTTGTTTTAGGTAATACGTTTTTTCTTACTTCCTTTTTTTTATTAAATACTTTTATAGTTCCTTTATATTAATCTAAATATTATTTTCATGTTTTAGCAAAACTGAAGTGAAAATAAAATTTCGATAACCTTCTTTCTAAAATTTAAATGCCAATTCTTCAATGCTATTTCGAAATAAATTTAACAGACGGAGATAAAGGCATTCATTGCTAGTTTAGGGTATAGTAAATTAAAAATAAAATAATTAAACCTACTATCTAGTTAATAAAACATTATTCTAACGTTAGTGCCATATTTATACTATGACCGAGCCCAGAGCCGTGCGATCCGTGGGACCCTCTAACTCAGTAGTTCCTAAGCTGGGTGCCGCAGTATTCAGGGGTGTCCAAAGACTATACCCGGAGCCCACTAGTGAATGCCACTTTCTCAGAATATTACAAAAAATGTATATAGTGAATATACAGCACATTCCAGCATTTAATTTGTACTTTATTTATTTATTTTTTCTTTTCCTACATATTAATCGCTCTAAGAACAATTGTAACTTGTTTTTGGGGGATCATTAGACCCCCTACTCCTGTTATTCATAAATGCAAACGAATTTACAATGATCTGTGATACAATTGTTTCAAGAAAGATCTGGGAGTTTATCAGTGATGCTGATAGAAACTGATATACTTAAAAAAAATTAATCCATAATTTAGCTAATAAAAAAGACAAGAACAGTACATTTTGTAAATGTTTATCTTATCTCTTACAGTGTGTTACTTAAATATTAAATAAATTAATGATTTTAATTACCATTTTATTTATAAACGAAAGTTGATCGGTAAATAATTTTAAGAGACCCACCTCTAATCTAGAGGGCTCCCGCCTATATTTTAAAGGGTTCATTTTGAGGCTCTACTTGGTCGAAAACTGTCCAAAGTAACGTGGACTATGACAAATGCAAAAAAACCTAACCTTTGGTAAAAATCCAATGACAGTCTGTTCGCATATATGACATCTACTTCTCCAACACTTCAAAGGATTATTGGAATTTGGAATCAAGGTTAGAAATGAGTATAATATTACATTAGTTCAATATCCAAATCTCATTTCTTTGAGGTAAAAAGTAAGTAACTTTAAGTATTTTTTGATACTTATTTATTTTGTTGAATACCATGTCGCAATATCAGTAGTCATGTGAACAAAATATTTGTGTTTTAATAATGCTAAAATAATTGAGAAATACTTGGTTGTATAAGAATTCCATTCGGACCATTCAAGGGAGGTAACGAATATGTTTACAATTATAAGTGGAGCACGTTGTAGGCTCAAGACCAAAAATTAAATACATTTAAATGACAAAAGCAAAACTTTCACTCGCTCTTCAGGGTTACAGTTTGACAAAGTTTCAGTTGAATTTTGATCAAAATTCAGACTAGGGGCAGAGGATGACTTCCACAAATTGGTGGACTACCGCCGCATATGGACACTATCGACCGCCCGACAGATATTGAAGGCCATAAACATTCACAGCGACGGACACCGTAAATATCTCCGCCTGGAGCAGACTGGTTTTATTGGTCTGCTCCCTCCGTCATCGCCTAGTAAATCAGTGAGGGCAGCGCTACAGGCACCAATGTCTAACTGTTAACTACCGGTCAAAGTGCATTCTTAAATTTAGTATGATAATAAGTAATAACAATAAAAACAAAAAAAACAATATTATCAATAAAAATAATATGATAGTATAAAAAAAAGAATGAATAAATAGAATAATAAATGAATTAGTAATATCTTAAAAAGACAATTTGCATCTGGAATTAAGAAAACGTTTTAGTGAGATATTTTATATTAAATGAAAAGAATCTCTATTATTGTAGAGAATTACAACCTTTTAATATGAATGGGAAAGGAGATTCCTCATTCAGTAACATTTGAACTTTCGGAGGGTTTTGCAACATCAATATATATATATATATAGAAATATATATATTTTTTAAGGCGTCTACCGTGACTTTCTCGGTTCAAATACAGCCTGGGGTTTGGTTACCTGTAGTAAACCTCCCCCTTTTCCTCCTCCTCCCCCCATATAATGATACAAATAAAAATAAAAAGTAAAAAAATATAGGTCTTTTGGTCAAGCAAAGGGGATTGAGGCATCACCTTAAAAACAGCGATGCCAGTACGAAACAGGTCAGGGGAGGTTGACTTTTATTTCCTAGTGGCTCTAGAGAATAAAAACATAACCTCCCCTATATCTTATAGATAAATAAGTTATAACAAATTGTAGATTTTCCATGATTCACTGAGGCGTAAGAAAAAATGTAGTTCAAAACAAAAGTACCTATACATAATAATTGTGTGGGTACACATACATATGTTATACATACCTATATACTTACAAATAATATATGATTGTTAACTAATATTAATAAATACGTAATTGAACAATAGATTGAATATTGACTATGTAAATGATTAAGAGGAACATTTATTTATGATGAAAATTAGATTTACTAATAGATATTGGGTTCCAATCATTATTAATTTGTTTAAATGAAAAGGGTGTTTAATTTATCAATATTATTATAATTAAAAATAATAAAAATAAATGTGTTATACAATTATTGTGTAGACTTTATGCTCGCAGTATACCATGTTACATATGTGCGTTGAGAAAAAGAATAGTGAAATTAATTCTGTTTTAATTAAAAGTTTTAATAAATTACTGTCAATGTTAGGCTGCGCACGCGAGATCACCGATTTCAATGAAACTTCATTTTTGTGATACTATGTCAAAAAATATTAGACACGTTTCCAAGTATTCTGGCAAATGCGCCTTACGGGCTGAGAATTTTTTTTTTACATAATTCTAGAAATTGTTAATGTTTTCGTATGCCACTTTTGCTGTACATCTATTTAATGTTTATAATGTACCAATCAATTTCAGGATGTACGATGTACAGTCAAAATACGATGCAGTGCGTATCACAGTGTTTCCATTTCGTAGCCCAGAGTCTTTCCTTATACGCTTATCACTTTGAGGGACACTCCTTTTTTGTAAGGGACGAAATGGGTATATTTAAATAATGTTATTAGTCGGTTAATATTCTTGTCAGGATTATTTTCTTTCGACTCAATTTTTCGTTTTAAAAATATTTGGTTGAATATATACATTGTCCTTTTCCTAGGTATTCTTTAGATTTATTGAAAATATATTCCAATCCTCTACAAAATAAAAAACCTTTGTACTAAAAATATAAAATCCGAATTGAAAAACGACTGTGAAAGTTTACAAAAAGATGCAATCCCGATCCATACCTAACATAAGCTTCTTAGGCAAGCCTTTCACTAGCTTAAATCTTAAGCAAACAGCAGAAACTTTCCGCTTCGGTAGAAAATAATATCCAGATAAAACTTCGATTAAAATTCATTCTGCGGTTCCAGAACAAACCTTAAGTTTCAATAGCAGATTTTAAACTTTTATGATGGAGAATGCCAATCATTCATTAATCCATTCAAGACAACACATATTTTTTGGGGAACATCCCCAGAATCCAATATTTCAAAAACGTTATTTTGCTTTATATTATTTAAAAAGCGCCTATAATTGGAAAATGGCGTGAAATATTTATAATGAGCAGGTCAATATTTATTTAATAAATAAATGAATCTTAACATATTATGTCACTCTGGGGCTCTATAGATCCTCAGTGGAGGACTTAAACAAAGAAAAAATGATATTGTTTATTGTTAATAAATTCACAAATTATGCAAAGTTATTATTTTTTAAACGTATATAAAGCTGCACATGTCACATTCAAACTGGCACTTGGCATCATTCGGTAATTGGATCTTTAGCGTCTCATTCCTCCAAAATATCAATTTATTAAGTGGCTGTATGTGGCTGTAGATGGGTTTGAAATTTGGTAAAGATTTGTTTAGTAGTTTTCATACAGAGCAGTTCAGGGTTAACTTTTCTAACTGATAATATAATATCATAATGACGAGAAATCATTCCACTACACGATTTCCCTATAGCCTTCCCAGAGCTCCCAAATTCTAATTTCAGTACTGACAGGTCACCAAATAATATAATATAAACATTCTAAAGCTTTCCCAGAGGTATCCTCAAACAGCGTAACCCAATTATATTACAAACTCAATCATTTGTCAATGTACAGGTGCAACAATTAAAAACAAAGTTTGGTAAAGTGAGTATGATGTATATTGAGTATTTTTAATAACCAGGAAAATGTGCAAATGGTCTTCTAAAACATGATATCCCTCACGAATGGGAGCGACTACTAATTATATCATAAAAGTATAGTACATTTCATTGTAGAAACAGTATAACAGTATTTTGTGGTAATTGGCTTGTTTATTTTCCAATTCCTCTATGTGCTTTTAATCCCAAACAGATGCACGATAGAGGATATAACTGAAAATAATTGACTCCAACAGCTTCTGGGAAAGAGTTATTTTACACCAATTCTTCTCACTGGGATGAAATTTTTCACTTTCTAAAAATCATTAATATTTATGATCACATATAGTCTAACTAATTGTAATTGTAATTGTAAAATGTAAATTGTAATGTAATGTAACTTGTAATAGTAATAGTAATTTTAAATTTGTAAATTGTAATGTAACTTGTAACAGTAACTGTTAATTTTTAAACTTTCTCACTTTGTAATTATATATATCTTTCTCACCTTGTAACATTGTAAATATGTTAATAGTAATGTACTAACTTTGTAAATTCAGTGTAAATGACCCTAGTGGTCGAAACACTTAAATAAATAAAACAAAACACCAATTCTTGACTAAGTTAATGAAAAGCATATTTCATTGTAGCTATTATTAAAAATTTATGAGTCTTCCAACCATAGTTAGGGGGAATAATAAATGATTTTAAGACAGGTGTATGCCTGGATTGCTACAGGATCCTTTTCGATAAAATCGACTTTTATAACTTCCATTATATACACTTGTTATATTAAATCGATTTAAATAAAATGGATTTTTTAAAATGAAAATCTGTATATTGTTTTCATGGAAGTAATCAGAAATCGGGGTGACATAACTGCTTTTTTCCTTCTTGGATTAATAATTCTTGTACAGTTAGTATCGTGTCGATAATGGAATTGTTTTTAGATAATAAATGCCACATCTTCCGGTTGAGGAGTCCCGATGTATCGATACCGAGGTAATTATATTCTGGTACATTTTCAATAATAATTCTATTCAAATAAAAACTTGTACCTCTGTAAGTTTTTGAAAAAAATCTGTTCTTTATAAAATAGTATGATTCTTATATATATTTATATATTGTTACGACGAGTTGGGTTTCAAAAGGAACCTTTGATACCCCGAACCGTAAGGTGATAAGAGTAATAGGAACGCAATCTCGAATTTTGTTAATAATGTATTTTGCATAATTTAATATAATAAGATAAAAACATATGAAAAAAATATACAAACTAGAAAAAAAGAACTTGAAGAAACAACAATCACTGATACACATAACATTTAAATGAAAATAATAAATTATTTTTAGGAATAGAACAATGCGTAAACTAAGTTAATTAAAGAAATATTTTAATTAGTGAAGATACAAAAGCAATCTCTTTGTAACACCGAGATGAGGGTCTCCGTCGTGGGTCGCTTAATATCCTCGGGAAGGTGTATTCATGATCTTTAGTTTAAAATGTTAAATGGAAAAACTCATGTCAAATGGAGAAATATTACCTTCTTTTACCATGTTAAAACGATATAACATATAAAATGGTTGAGGGTCTGTCACAGGGTATGCTGAATGGAGAATGACGTCATACAACAGATCAGCTGAGTTCGACACCGGTTTGTTTGTCGTGTTACGTTACTGCTCATAGTTTGTGTTATGATTGTGTTAGTATTGTTTAGAATATTTTTAAAACTAATAAAGCAATGAATGACAATAATAATAGTGTAATGACAGTTGTCAATAAGTTGATCACCAGTTAGAAGATCAACAAGACACTCAGCGTTGTCAATTTTCAGTTGAAAGCCAAACTTTCATACAACTTCCACTTTGGAGATGTTGTAATGAATTACTTTAATGAAAACTTTGAAGTAAATAATTAATAATAGCATGAAGTTTAAAACAAGTTACAAAAAATTCCGCTTGGAGCTCTTATGCATTTAACATTTAACATGACTTTAAATAGGGCTGCTCACAATCCTGTACTTATAACACTTAATATAGTAAAACATTTTACATTTAGCACAACATCATGAATACCCCTAAGGATGAACACTTCTCTCCACCCATCTTGTCCTCGTGGAGAATGACCCAAAGTTGTAGACCTCCGTCTACCCGAAGCGAACAAGTGAATAATTATTAAATTAAATATAAAAAAATATCTATGTTGGCTGCAACACATATAAATAGATATTACACAATATATCACATCGGTTAGCGAAAAGTTTTGAATACGGAGGGTGACTTTCAAAGTTTGATTACTTCCTGATTTAGTCAGAGCTCCTACACTTCCTAGAATTCGAACTTCACAACTGACACATTGATTGGCTTAATTCATGTTTCCTGTAAATCTAATTAATCACTTATTCTCCACTTCGACGTATAAGAACAATTTTATAAAAGCAAAAGTACTGATTACTCACAAACATAAAAAAAGTATTTATTAAAAAAAAAATTAATAAATATAGCTATGTATATTCTATTTTCAAATTTCTAAGCATGACATACTATTTTTACGATCATTTACTTATATATTGATTATACATTAACGGTTTTCAATGGAAACATATATTTTTAAGTCCTTTGAGCAACCATGGACCAAAAGTCCATTTTCATAAATTGGGTTGTAAGTGTGTGTGAACAGCTTGGCCCCAAAAAGTAGTACGAAATCGAAGTTACACATAAGAAAAATATATGTGTTGGATGTTACAAAAAAAAAATTATCGTTAAAATCGACCTGTGTAAGTAACACTTAATAATATCGATTTTACACTTCTTTTTTTTTTTTTTAGCATTATTTCCAATACAGCTGTAACGATCTTGATCAAACTCGGTATGTAAATGTAAAAATTTAGGTTCCATTTTCATTGAAGTTAGCTGACAAGTATCGGAAGAATTTTCAAAAAATCTTCATCTGAAGTAGCTTTAATTATTTTTGTTTGAAATACTAAACATTCTCTCATTGTTAGTACCAATGAAAAATCTATAACTTTGAACAATTAACTAGAGATATGTTTTTTACCCAACAGGCTAAGACAGAATAGGAAATCGGAAATAGTTGAACACTTTTGATCATATTCTATAGCACACGGCAATATGTTTGGTTAATCTATTGTATTACAGTAAAAGACAAAGTTTATAATCGTTTTTTGACACCCCAAGAAACCTTTGAATACGAATTTTCATAGCAATAGAAATAAAGTGTTCCATAAATATTTTTTAGTACTTTTAATTTTATTTATTACAAAACATTAACTGTCTCTCATTGTATTCATAAAAAATGATAATAAACCAAAAAAGAAAATAAATGTTTTCGTTGGTTTATTATGACTAGGGATAGGATTTTTACGTGCTAAAAAATCCGAAATATGAACATAAATATATGCTAATAAATTGTCAAATATTTTTAAAAAATATGTAAATAATATGTATTTATAAATATTGTATTATTCAACAATATAAACTACTTATTAATTAGTAATTCTATGACTTAAATAAAAGTTACATAAATATGTATTTATTATATATTATATGAATAATATTTTAAAGAAATTATGTTAATATATGTACAAAAAAATTTACTTTAAGAAAACATAGCTGTTCAATAACAAGACATTAATTAGTAATTGTAATTAAACTAATTGATTAATGAATGAATTATGAACAAATTATAAATGGAAATAAATAAAAATCCTTATTAAAAAGAAAAAAGAAAAAAAATGTAAAACTTTGAAAGAAATCATTCAAGAAATTATTCAGCAGGGTCAGTTACAAAATTATTGCAGATTAAATACATTTTTAAACTTTCAAATAAAAATCTTCCTCGGTTTGACCGAAGAATAGACTTGTCCCGGCTAAAAGATCTTTCAACATTTACTGATGTTGTAGGGGCATACTTAAATGAAGCTATTTCCATTGCATCTAGTTTGGTATTCTGCATCTCCTGGGTGGCTGTGTCATCATTTGTTATAATAAGGAATAAGGAATGCTCTTTTTAATTGATTCTGAGAAATTCTCGATGTAATTCTGTGTGAAATATTTATAACATAAAATAATAAAAACTAAATAATAATTTAGTGTGAAAATTTATTATTGCCACTGCTTTTAATTTGTGTTCAAAGATGAGGATATAGAATTTGTACACACTATTTATGATAAATTTCACTTTTAAGCTTCTTGCGTTCTCTTGAATTTTACGTTGTTGCTGCGAAAAATGTATTTACAATTGAACAAATAATTTAAGAAAATATGTGATTCATGAAAAAATACCTAAAAATATGTTAAAAATAACAAATATTTCAGAAAATATGTGATTTACAACAAAATGTAAAAAAGGCCAAATATTTAAAAATATGTGAAATAAAAATGGCTTCTTTTGGCCAGAAATGTCTTGGAATATCAAATGTAGTTAGTAAGGAATCGCAGATATCATTGTCAGGTGAAAACATAAAAATCTTATCCCTAATTATGACAATACATTGTTGAATGTAAATATATTTTATTTTATAATTGTTAATTAACAGACCCCAGACTGACCAGATTAAGAATCTGTCATTTTTTTTATAATGGTGGAATTATAAATTAAATCAAGGCGACTACCGAGCACTTCTAAACTTTTGAAAAAACATATTTTGTGCTGTGCAGCCCCGGCTTTAGTAAAGGAAAACAAATGGCCTGTATTGTGCCGACATAAAAACGACTTCAAACAGTTCGGATTAGGTTTTATGATGATTTAGTAAGACAAATACTGACATTGTTATGTTGAATTATGAAACAGTAAGTTATAAAAACTAATCTGCTGAAAGATATAGTTGTGCTGAGTAGATACTGTTGTTTCCCGATATTTATTTTGAGCGAAATGATCTCTATGGTTAATTAGTAGTGTACTGATATTTTAACAAACCTTTGATAAACTTATAAAATTTTGGGAGGTATTTTCAAATAATAAATTCCAATTTCTGCCAATGGTAATTGTATACATCGGGACCTGTCCGTTTCTTACTGCCGTGTACGGGGCCCGGGGTTTCTAAGCCCGATTAGGGGTTCCCCATACACGGTGTTATATTGAAATTTATTCATATATTAATGTAATATATGTATCTGTATTTATATATTTATATTATGTATTTATATTATATATTTATATTATGTATCTCTATCAGTTCCTGATGGGAACCGACTGAAAAGGGATGCGCTATATTTAATTCAACCCCTAGTACCATCTGGCTGAACCCCTTCGC
>NW_027110600.1:663916-671337 GCF_000696795.3 Halyomorpha halys
TACAGTTGTAAATTACAATAAATAAATAATAAAAAAAAAAAAAAAAAGATTGTTAAGAAGACAAAAACTTTGAACTTGTTTATTTTCATTCTCACTGTTCAATATAATATTTTTGATAGTAAACTTTTTGATTTTTATTGCTGAAATACTAATTTTATTGTTTTAACATCGTCTCTAAGGGTTTTTGAAATATCGGAGTTTAATCCTAAGCTATTAAGGTGTGACATGAAATATGGGAATTCCTGGAAGATATGGTAATTTGTTACAATATTGACATTTTGGAGGCGTTTGTTTTGGGATTAGATAGGAGTGAATGAGCCTCGTGTGACGTATTCTCAGCCTAGTCTCCGTACGACCTACTCTCTACTAAATTTACGGCTTGAGGTACCCCAGGGCTTGACGTCCTTTTTAATAATTTTTAGTTTTCTCCTTGGGCTTTCGTTCCACAATGATCGAAATCTATCTTTAATTTTCTTTTTGAGGGGTTTGCTCATTTCTAATGTAGTTAAAATTGCTTTACCACGTCCCAGGAGCGCGAGTGCTTCTCTTGCAGCTCGACCCTGTTGATTCCCTGCAATTCTTACATGACTTGAAACCAATTTAAATGTAACTGATATACCCAGATTGTGTAGAGTATTTAGGATGCAGAAAATTTTCAGGTGTATAAATGTAATATTATATTATTTAATTATATATTGCTATGAATCTGTCTTAAATTTTAGTCCGGATGCCAGGATAATCGCTGAAGGCAATTATTAAATGATATATTATATAAATATAAATAAATGTAATATTATATTATTTACATGAGCATTGGTTAGTCGTATGTTACGATATTGGCTTATCTGTGCGTGACGTCTTCGCCGCCGCGGTCATGTCTTCTTCGCTTCTCTAGTCCAGTTTCAGCGGTGGGCGAAAATGGTGAAATAATGTATCTTCGCCTGGTGTCAGAAAAACGTGTTTCTCCCTCAATGGCTGTCCAGCGTGTCCTGGACTCTGGCTTGATGGTAGGGGCAGGGCAGGTCCTTGCAATGTGCATAGTTTGGGGCGTCTTCGGGGTCTACCGGTGTCCGCGGCAAGGGTAAGGGCATCAGAAAATGAGACCTCCGACCCCAACTTTATATAAAATCAAAAAAAGAGCTAACAATTTCGGATTACTTAAATCCGACAGTAGTTTTTAATATTTTTAGCTTTCTCGTGGCCAAAGGAAGGTAAGGTATTTACGAAGGAAAAAAGATGTCCTTAGAGTTAAAAACGTTCTCTTGCAATTTCCGTTTCATACTTTAAGGAATAATTTAGTTCCATGTCTATTCAGCTGTAGTCAAATCTTTGTATTGGGCAAAATAACAACGGATACTAAACTAACTTTGTGGTATCAACAACATTCACTGGTGCATGAGTAATTTGACATACATGTATTTTAAAATGGTTCATCAAAAAATGAATAAAATTTATTATATTGAAATGGTGGGGAAGCTGTACTAAGGGATTGTTTTTTTTTCTTTGACCCCTGTTTAAGTCTTGTAGATTAAAATGTAATAATAATATGCTGCAACTCTATATTTCATGCAATAAAATTAATATTTTGTAATCTTACAATTTTTTTAACTGTCAATTAAGATGATGGTCTTAGTTTTAACTTAAATTTATTTATAAATTTGATCTTACATCTACTTAATAATTGTATTCTTTCATTGCCGTGGCGCTGGCAGAAATTTAGGACTAATTTATTGTGGATTTAGCAAATAATATAATGAATGATAGCATTTTATCAATCTTCTGTTAAGTCTTGGATATATTTTAATTAAATTTAAATTTCAATTCATGAATTTTTTCAGTCATTTCATTTTCATAGAGGAATTTTGGGATTTTTTTTTAGTTTTTTGCGTTTTGAATCACCAGCTCGAAATTTTAAAATATTTTATATTTTCTTTGTTAAAATTATGGATTAATTGATAAAATAATTGATTTTAAATGGGTTTTAATTCATTCATTATTGTCCTTGAAGAACCCTGGCCTCTAACAATGTCTTTTTTCACTCATCTCTGTTAGTTTCCAAGTGCCTCTAGCAGTTTACACACTCGCCTTAAGATCATCTTCCACATCATCCGGCCATCTGGGGATAGTTCTCGTCTTCCGTCCAATAGTTCTCGAGATATATGAGATTGCCTTTTAAAAGCTAATTTCATAAAAATATACTGAAATATCAGTAGTTAGCTAATTTATTTGAGAAATCTATATCTCAGGAACTATGTGCGTACAGATGTCTGTTAGCACTCAAATTAAAGCTAGTTTAATGTACAATAAAGTAGTTTATGACCTTTACCTTCGTAGGAAAGGTCATAAAATAGTTAATAATGTTTATCTTTGTAGGAGTAGTAGTTTTTATGATATTTGACAAAATAAACTCACAAAATGTTAATTTCTAGTTGTTCGTATAAAATGTTAGATTTTTGAAAAAATATATCTCTAGATCCATAAGACTCACATCTGTCTGCCAACACTCAAAATAATGGAAATTTAACTCACTATAAAGTAGTTTATGACACTCATCTTCGTAGGGATAGTTGTTTTTATGATATTCACGTATGAATATAAATTTGGCAAATGAAAATTTGTCTGAACAACTATAAATCAATTTATTTTAGAAAATTTCATAAAAACTACTACTCCTACGAAAATAAATGTCATCAACTAATTTATAGCTCATTAAACTAGCTTTAATTTGAGTGCTAATAGACGTTTGTTCGTCACATAGTTTTTTATGAAATGTTGCTTTTTATGAAGTTATATTTCGATTACTATAGAACGTAAATAGCTCTATTGGGGCTTACATTTTAGCAAATTTACTCTACTTTAAATGATGTTCTTTTAGATTTCCTATTTTTGTTGGTAGTTGTAAAGATATTGAGCTCCGAATAAAAAAATAATTATTTTCAACGTTTTGAAACAGCCACCATTTTTTATTCTCCCTCCCTATATTTGGCAGACTCACCAATTTTGTTTAGTTTTTAATTAAGTAATAATAAAATGGGGTGAAATAACTGCCTTTTTTCCCCTCTTGGGCTCTTGTACTAATATGCCTGTTCAGGATTTCTATAACGTTTTGGTTTCGCTTTTGGCATTACTGTGAACACCAATATCATCGACATATACTAATATAAACCACAATTTTTACCAATTATTTCAGCTGAGCTTGTTAAATATCTTAAAAAAGTAGGTTGAGAAAAACATCTTGCCCGCATCATAGGTATAGTCTTTGAGAAGTTATCAAATCGTTTGGGCAATGGAGAAAATGCTAAATATAATACAGATGACCTGGCTATCAATATATTTTTTTATTAACAGTGATTTTTAGATAAATTTTTAATATTTAGAGTTTTAAAACCATTCTATTCTATTGTAGAGAATGCGATTTATACACACACGAAAGTTGTCCATCCATGTTTTATGAAATCAAACCACAACAATATCACTCATTTTTTAACTTTTGTTCAAAGGTTTGCTTGGAACTATTTATGAAATCCAATTATTATTTTGTTATTTCTGTATCCGCCAGTAAATCTTTGACATTTTATGTTCACTTATTCATTTTTGCCTTTTTACTCTTGCTTCATGGGATCCCTTGTTCCATATTTAATAGCTCGTTTCCTAGAGCTTCTTCAATTTCGTTTTCTCGAATCCTACCTAAGTGGTATAGAAAAACATGAAGTTAAATTGAAGTGGTATTCAATTTAACTTCATGTTTTCCTTCTTTTTTTATAAGGTATTGAAGCTTTTATTGTTCTACTATTGTCATCTGTTTAAAATATAAGTCACACAAATTCCTATATTTTAAACTATTGTGTTTATTTTCATCTATTTAATTTTTCTATTAACTAAACATCAGAATAGTTGAATCATGTTCATTGTACCCAGTATTTTTTTGTTTTAATTATTCATGGTTCTTTTCAATCATACTTTTTTACATTCATCATCCTTTACTCTAGCACAATATCTTTACTCCAGCTCCAACAATCCTTACTATTATTTTTAAAAGTTGATACTGCAGTTGTTCCGATACAGAGGGGGACAGCGGTAGCAGCATGGTAACGCGCCAGCCTACCAACCCAAAGGTTGTCAGATCGAAACCCGGTACTACCCGGGCTTTTTCCATGCACAAAATTATGCAAAAATCACTCACAATCTCCCCTGGGCGTTTGTGCCAATGGGTGGTACTCACAAAAAATAGGCGTGGGAGTGACGAACCCACCCTACGAAAAATCCACGTTAAGAAACGCGCAATGTATTTCCTAATAGGCCTCCATGGTCTGTGTAATCCTTGTGTCCATGGTGTAATCCTTAGGCCTCCATGGTGTGTAGCCCATATAATAATAATAATATATTATTTTATTATTATCCATTTTACTTTATATTTATATGTTCATTAATTTATGTAGTATGCATATATGGTATGTATGAGTACTTACAGTTTTACTACTGCTTGTGCTCTTTCGTCCGACAGATTATATTTTTTCAACAAATTGTTAACAAAAAAATATGTTTCTTATTTATGGTTGCGCTAAATAAATAAACTCTTATTTAAATATTTGGATTTTACTACTATATTATAATTAAACGAACTATGGTTCTATGGCCCACGGGGTTTCCAGAAACAGCATTTATGAAGTATAAGCATGCCTCAATTTCCATTATATAACTCTATCGATTACTTATAGGAATCGACCTAAAATTCATAGACATTTATTACCTATTTATACCAAGAACTAGACACCACATACACATTGGTATGATAAGCTAGCTATAATATAAATACCTAATCATTGAATTTCTTTTCCAAAGGTATTATGCTTACCAATTTATTTACTATAATTAGGAGGCATGTAGCGTCTCTAAACCATAAAAATCAAGTCGGAATACCATTAGATTTATTTATATATGAAGTAGAGAGAGATATATAAGATACCTTATGAATCAAAACATGTTTATTATGACTTAATAATAATTGATATGACATTGGGTTGAGAATAATGAGTATCATTGTCATTATATTAGTTCTAGTAGTATCTAATTCATTAGTTGCCCAAAATCTCAGCACTATGACTTATCTGAAGGGGGCGGCGGGCTTCCACTTCAATATCTCTAGCCCTTTCGGCCTGGCTTAGCTAGTTCACGGCTTTGGATGTCCTCTTCTAAATCTCAAACTCAAACTCTGTAGCTCTGGAACTGTTAGTTCTAATCTTTGGTCTGGCAGCTCCCGAAATGTACTCTTCAAACTCTTTCCCTAGAATGATTTCCATGTTTCCCTTCCCCTCAAATTTTGGGATGGAAACTAGAACTCAACCTAAACATCGAGGCGGCATGCCATCCTCTGATCTTCAAAAGTCTTTCATGCTTTCCCTCTTCTCTTTATGACCGATCGTTATGCCAGTATATACCTCAGTTAGGTATTTATGATTTAAAAACACTTATTCCTGGAGTTTCTCAGGAAGGCCTGGCCGCATACCCCGCACATCTGTTGTTGTTCAAAAAAACCACCATGGGACCTCCTCGGAGGCACTTACCAATGGCTATTCAGAGTGGTGATCCCTTGACCATTTGAACAGCTGCTGGTGGTCCCAGAAGAGCCAACACTTTATACCTGTGAGTTGGTATATATACCACTTATAACCGTTATACCTCTTTTAAATTTATCATACTTTTATTATTTTATTTTATTTTTTGTTTATAAATTTATGTTGTAATTAATTAAGTTTGTTTCATTAGTTTTTATAAAATTTTTTTTGTCACTTTATTCCAAATTCATAACATATAAGAAAAGAAAGTGCACAAAAAAATAGCTACTAGGATAGAAAAAGGTATTAGGATATTTAGACAAAGAACCTTCCTAATCAATAAAAATTAAATAAGTTAAAACTAAAAATATCCCGTTTTGTTTTATGTAATACACGAAGGCTTCTAAAATATAAGATTGGCTATTACGATTTGTGAAGTAGACAGGTCTAAAGTAATTGTAAGTTACGTCTTCATATTGCAGCCCTAGGGTCTCAAAACTACTGCAGCTCTATATCTCAAAACTTTCTCTCTCAATAGTTGGCCAGTGTTAATTGAGAAACTTAAAATTTCGTGAAAAGTAATTTTTCTTGTTGAACAGCGATGGCCAGTTAGAAGCCCAGTAAATAATAGTTTGCAAACTTTGCTAGCTACACCCTCTCCCTACCTCTGGCAGTAAAACAAAGTTAAACGTGTTAAATTAAATTATTTTTCATATCGCGGTTATTAATAATAAATGATAGTTGTTACTTATTAAAACAAAGTTGTCATTGACAAGAACAAAGGAGTTTCTACACTAATATGGACGAAAAACTATAAATAAGTAAATAAAACAAAATCATATTATTAATTTTTTTTTTATTTAATGCGAAAAAATCGCCCAAATATATTTAAAAATTACAACATTTTCTTGGAGAACCGTAGAATCTACCAACACACAAGAAGAGAAAGAAAATTTTTTTTGGACTGAAGGCTACTTCTCAAAGAAATGCTATCCAAAGAATTGAAATAACCTTTAGTTTTTTTAAAAATAAAAGCACATATCTTTGAATGATATTTGGCACTTAAGATATACAAAAAAAATATGATAAGTTATGAGTAATCTGCATCTGATAAATTATGAGTAAGTAAGTCAATTTCTATCAGAGTTGGGCAAATATTATCCGATTGACGAGGGACAAATACGTTTGTATTCATGAATTTTCTACTCGAACGATCAATTATTAAAAAAAAGAAAAGACGATTGACCATCCGAATATTCTTGTATTCGTCATTATTTTACACAAATAATTAATTATTCGAGCAAAACAATTCGTACATTCCAATACTTTTTTATTCTTCAATTTTATGGACGAATAATCTCTTATTCGAAAACATATGATAAACCATCTGAATAAATTAGTATTCGTATAATTCCATTAAGACGACATTTTTTGTCTTACAGACCTGACCTATTTTATGATCGCGTATAGATTAATTTTAACTTTTCAGATTTCTAATATTACGGTCCTCTTACATGTTTCCTAAAACGCAGAAAACGAAAATGCTACCGATTTTAAGATCATGTATCGATTTTTTCTAACTTTTCAGATTTCTAATATATTAGGGTCCTCTATTGCTACTATATTAGCAATTAGTAGAGTTGAAATAAATCGATACACGATCTTAAAATCGATATTATTTTCGATGAAAGGAATATGGTCCGGGTGCGGTCAAAAAAAACTCAAATAGTAGAAATATACTTATTTTAATGAGCCAACGTTTCGCCCCACGTTGCAGGGCTTCTTCAGGGCTAAAAAAGATACAAACACATAGTTACAAAAGGAAAACAAAAACATAAGTGTAAAATAACAGGGGTATAAAATGTA
>NW_027110600.1:675967-679787 GCF_000696795.3 Halyomorpha halys
CACTTATGTTTTTGTTTTCCTTTTGTAACTATGTGTTTGTATCTTTTTTAGCCCTGAAGAAGCCCTGCAACGTGGGGCGAAACGTTGGCTCATTAAAATAAGTATATTTCTACTATTTGAGTTTTTTTTGACCGCACCCGGACCATATTCCTTTCATCTTTACACACGGTCAATCAATAATCTTCCGATATTATTTTCGTTTTCTACTTGACTAAAAATGTGTAATGCGACCTTCACACGTGTGAAATCGAAAATGGTAAAAAATAAGTGAATTAAAAAAAAAAATAATTGTTATTAGAATATTATTGTATTTGACTAATGTTGTATTCGACGAATTTTTTATTCGATTGAAATAATATTGCAAAATTCGAATACAAAAGTATTCGGATTGTTTTGTCGTTTTTTTATTCGTCTAAAATAAAAATATATTTGTCTCTCGTTAATCAATTACAAACTTCGAATAAAAATGTATTCGTCTCTCGTTAATCAAATACAAACTTCGAATAAAAATGTATTCATCTCTCGTCAATCGAATACTTTTTGCTCAACTCTGATATCTATGACGAGGCCATAGATATACAGTGCGTTGAAATAGCTCAGTTTTTCTACTCCCACGCCCTTTGCGAGTTATATTTATTCAATTATTAAATGTATCTACGGCAATGTTTATTCGTAGAGGAAAATCCACACGGTGTCGAGTGAGTCTATGCAATGATTTTAATTTTCTTCCTTTTTCTCATTAACACACTCCTCTTCACCCTTAAATTCTCTCCTTATTCACTTTTCTTTACATACATAATACATAATTTTATTAATACTTTTTATTTTTTTAGTACTTTTACTTACTCTCTCTTGGCTTATGTAACTTTAAATATTTCTCTTTTATATTATTATTTTTACTTACATGTTCTCACACTTTTTATTTTATCATGTTTATTGTTTACTTTCTCACATTTTTCATTACGTTAATTTCAACCAATGTTGGATTATTTAAATATATTTTTCCCCATTCTTTCATAGTTTTATGTATGCAAGAAATGTTATTATTGTATAAATTATTACTACTCTATTATATTATATTAAACGTCACCTTCTTATATTATTATGTGTTATATTTTTATTATATTCATATAAATTTTTCATTCTGCTATGGTTATTATTTTCTATTGTTGTTTGTTTGATGAAGCTCTAAAATGCGGCCGAAACGTTGGCAAAATTAAATAAAATCAATTTCATTTATCTGATCCCCATATATATGTATATTTAATTTCGATTTGTTTCTGGATAGAATAAAAAAACAAAACCAAAATTGATGAAAGTGAATCCTGTATTCCTCACCCTAGCATCCTACCCCCCCTTTTTTTTTTCTGCTTCACCTCCTACCCCATATAAATCACTTGTCTTATCTTATATTGAAAACATTTAATTTTAGCGATTAGAAACAATATTTGATAAAAATGTTATAAAATCTACAATGAAACTCGAGCTAAAACTAAGAATGACTGTGTACAAGGCCATTGAAAAGAGGTATTCTTAGAAACGATCGAAAAGCTCAATCCAGAATTCGCAAAAAAAAAAAAAAAAATGGCCAACTCTTTAAATTAAACTGTCCATTGTGAAGGAAGCATAGAGTTATTGCCAAAAGTTCTTTTCCAATGCAACCGTGTCCCTTTCTTCTTAAGGTACAAATACACTTTTTAGAAGTCTGTACTATCTATATTGAGTTAGATGTTTAGAGTTAATTTAAGATGTACTACCTCTGGTCCATATTTATATTATCTTACGTTTTTCAACTCTGACAATGTTTGACAGACTTGAGTCTCATTATTTTTAATCTTCCAATTATATCACCCACGACCATCGTTTTCGCACATTGAATCTACGATCAACTATAAACAAATCATTATAAAATAGCTTTAACACTTCGCGTTCAATGGCTTAGAATTAAAATTTTGTTTAATATATAAATATTGTTTTTAAATCAGCTGCAGAAGCTTTATTAGATTGATCTTAAGATACATATAGAACTTGGTTTTGATTAAAAGAGTATTACACAGTTCTACAATCATAATGTGCTTGGAATGAAAGGAAAGAAAACTATGCGTATAGATGGCGTATAAATAAATAGACCATTTGCCTCATACATCCATTAACATCCAAACAAGAGTGCACGATATATATTACAATATAGTTTGAAGTTTTATTTATTTATTCTATTTTTTACCATATTTAGATCGTATGAATAATTTGAATGGTTATAAAATTTACTGCTGCAGTTTGAAATGGTGAAATTAATATTTATTTTCGTTCATAAACTATTTTCTCAGAAGCAGAGCGTATGATGGAGAAATGTGGAGGGAAGGAGACCTGATTGAACTGTAAATAAGTTTAGCCTGAGGTACTGCTGGAAACGAGTTAGGGAAGAGACGGAAAAATCGGGAGTTGATTCATGAAATTGGGGATTAAAGTCCGTTTTGGAGGTCGCCGTTATCACTAATTACATAACAACAAGGAACTTGTGTAGGAAGTGTTTTAATTGAGTTGGAGGTTCTGTGATGGCGTTTTCACCAGGAAAAGCCAGGGAAATTAACAGGGAAACGTTTCAATTTCGATGGAAGTAAAAGTTTTGTTTATATATATGTTATTAAAAAACATTTGGATAGTATTTATTCAACGCTTCAATTATCAATGTCCCTGATGATTTTTGAAGAAAAAAAAATATCGAACCATTTCAAGGGGCTATTTATGTACAGAATTGGATTGATATGTTTTCATTCCCACACAACCTCCAGGTTTTCCTCCCGTCAATTTTAGATTTAAGTAAAAGGAAAGAAATATGTATACCCTTTCCGGCTTTATCAGTTAAAAATCATATAAAGAACTTTTAATTCTTGAATAGATTTGTGAGAGATAAATTCAGATAAATTTTCTGTTATATTAAAATTCTTATTTTAGGGCTTCTTGAGGTAAGAGTAACAAATATGAGTTTTGTTCCTCTCAAAAATAAACAGTTTAACCTTTGACCTAAGATAATGAGGCCGTAATGTAATTAAATTTGGTGGTCTCAACTTTTTCCAACTTGATTGCCTGCCTCTATTTTTGTTATCTCCTTTAGTTGTTCATCGAATTCTTTAATATTTAGTATTTATCCATTGTTTATTATTCCTAACAATAATAATTGATTATTTATTTCAAATCTGCATAGGAGTTTCTTTATTTAATGGGGGAAGGAAGGTGATGTCCATTGCCTAAGAAGTAGAAGCAGGCCATTGCCTAAGAAGTAGAAGCAGTCCATTGCCTAAGAAGTAGAAGCAGGCCATTGCCTAAGAAGTAGAAGCACTAAGAAGTAGAAGCAGGCCATTGCCTAAGAAGTAGAAGCAGGTCATTGCCTAAGAAGTAGAAGCGGCCATTGCCTAAGAAGTAGAAGCAGGCCAGATTTGCTACACGGTTCAAAGATGTTTAAAATTCAACAATTATAGACTCCCACATCATCAGAAACTGTGAACATCGATGTGACGGATACTGAGCTGCTATTTAACGATTTATATATACATATATATAAAATCTCGTGAGTTGTCGTAAATATTATAATTCTTATATGAAATAAGAAATTAGGACCAACTTCCTCATCCTCTAAAGAGAGAAAACCATGATTTCTTTATGATAAAATAGTTATTTTATGTAATGGTTCTAATTTTATTTTTAATAATTTATTTATTGATATTTACAACTGTATACACATATATACAACAAGTAAATTTGCTGTAGGTGACATAGTGACATGATAATAACATGTGGAGAATCTACCCACTGATAGAAC
>NW_027110600.1:680082-686333 GCF_000696795.3 Halyomorpha halys
ATATGGAACATTGAGGTCCTGATGGATGACTTGATTAGTGACAAAGTAAGGAGCATTAAAGATTTTACGAAGGATTTTGGACTGTAAGGATCGGATTCTGGAGGAATTTGATGGTTTAGTGGAGCCCCAAAGCTCAACTCCGTATGTCCTGATAGGTCTTATAATAGTCATGTAGATCAGTCTTTTGTAATGGATTGGCAATTTAGACCGTTTGTCTAGTAAATTTTGCAATAGTCGGAATCTACGAGCAGTTTTTTGTCTTTTTAGCCTTGTATGAGGATTCCATGTCAGTCGTTTGTCGAGATGTAGTCCTAAGTAACGGATCTGTTCGACAGGAATAAGTGGGGTATAATTAAAGGATATTGTAGTTCTAACCTTAAAAACTGAATATGCTAAAGTTTTTTTTTTTCAATTCACCGAAACTTTGTAGAATTTTATAATAAATTTATATCACTGAAATTTATAATAAATTAAATCATATTCATATAATTAGTTAAATTTTGTAAGTTTAATTTTTTTTTTTTAGACGCCACCAATGATTTAAATTTTAAAACATTTTTCATCGTAAGAACAAAAGGATTTTTATTATTTTATACAGCGAATCACGAAAAAACTCAGGTAATATATTTTATAATTTTTTTACCATTAAAATCATAGAGAAAAAAAGGAGCAGATTCAGGATTAAGTGCTGTAATTAGTAACTGATGATGGAGGCCCTTCCGATAATGGCCTCATTTGGGGGGAAGGGAGGACCATCATCGATAGTGACATCCGACAAAAACCAATATCGATATTTTTTGTTACCCTTCTCCCTGCAAACTTTATTTTGAAAGGCTCAAATTTTAGTACTAATAACGTAATAATTATCGTTTAGTATAGATAATCTAAAGTAATTATTTAACAATAATGAAAATCTTTAATTCACGAAGAGCCTTAATTACGTTTTCATCATATTAGATTTACTTATGTACGCATGTCATAAAGGCTATGTTATAAGTTCAACCAAAGTATTATAGTATTGCTTTATGAAATCCTAGAAAAAATGCACTTAAATTAAAAAATTCGTGGTTCCTTCATTTCGACAGCTGTCTCTATTTTTTTTAATCTACTTTTTTTTTTTTTCATGCATATCAGTAAATCCACGCAACCAGTGAATTTGATATTTTAGAATTCAGTAAGATATCATCATCATAACCTCATACCCTTGGTAGCTGAGTTATAACAATAATGACTAATAAGTTATAAATATACTAATAAATAACTATTATAACTTTATTGAATTAACTGTTTGAAATTCGTTGGACCCACAGGTTTGGTACCGACCGACAACGAAATTCTAAATATAAGTTAGATTAAAGTTACATTAATTTTAAGTACCAAAGATGAAAATATTGAAAATTTGAAGTAGGCATAATGAATTCAAATTTATAACCACTAAGATTTCTACTTAAAGAAATAAAGTAACACGAAGATTCAGTTTCTATTAAAATGTGGTGACTGGAAATCATGGTTTTACATGATGAATTCAGTTTACCAATCTCATGGTGGAAAAGTTTCAGTTTCTATTAAATGTTTTTCAGATTACAGAACATTATAGGTAAATATGCAAGAATTATTGTGTAGGGAAAACTAACACAATAAAAAGCTTTATTGAAAGAAGCACTTTGCACAAAATTTTACTGCCTATATATTGTTACTTTGCATATAGTTTTCCAAAGCACATTAACCGCCTCAAATATTTATTGGTTTAGTTTATTTGCAACAATAAAATAAATGTCTATTGAACAGATCATAATTAGTAATATGAATTGCTGTGTATTTTGGATTATTATTTTCCACAATTAACTATTGCAATCGACTAAAACAGAAAACTTATTCCTCTCTCTAAATTTCGGGATTTATCTTTTATATACGGGATTTACCTTCACCCATTTCGTTTCAAAATGGTGGCTAATTAGGAGATTAATATACCTATAACTTAATCAGTTATGAAAATCAAAAAATAATCAAAATAGATACTGGTGAACCACATATGACACCCTGCTGTGGGATATAGCTGTTGTCCAGAAGCCTAAAAACCTCTTAGAATGTGTAGCACCAAAATGATTGTAACGTTTTTGTTGAAACCTTTCAAATGCCTTAGCGTTGAAACATGAATACTTTTTGTAGAATAAATATTTGAAAATTTTATATAATCACGAATTTTGTCATGACCATTTTTAAAAATTTAGTTAAATCTGCAGCAAAGTTAAATAAAAATCGAAAATTGAGCAGTATTAGCAAAAATAGAGTGTATTGGACTTTGGTATTTCACCAAGAAATAATAAATGATTATTATAATTTATTGACATAATAAATTATTAACTTAATCGTGATATTACTGCGTGATAACTTCCAACATTTTTAAATATCAAATAAATTACAAACTTTTTAATTAATTCCTGATAAGGAAATGTGTGTGTTGCAGCGGAATTATAACACGGAATGACAACTATGAGGAAGTAGCACCTCGGCGTTAAAGTTAACGCAGAAGTTTATCAGTTAGCTGTTTGTCAGCGTACTTTAGATTACGCAGGGGTCATTTATTGAACGATTAAAAGGGTCATTATTGTGTGTGTGGTATCGTAAATGTACTAATTTGTTTTGAATGAATCTGAAAAAAAAGTGTTTAAAGAAAGTTCATTGAACCGCAAACAGAATAACCTTGTAAAACTATTTCCACTTATTGCTTATCCAGGAAATGTAAAAAGATTAAAAAACAACAACAAAAAAACATTATATACTAGGGACTAGTGTACAATCTTGGAGATAAAGGGATGTGACCCTGGGCTTCCAAGAGTTAATTGCGATTTTAAATTCTACCATTGTACTATAGTGCTAGCTTCTAATGACTCAAGGAGTGACTTTTAATGACTTCGTCCTCTCTGTTTTAAAATCAACTGCTCTCTAATTAAGCCCAGTTGGGATTTACATTACTTTGTTTTTATTTCTTTTTTTAACAAATTGAAAATCAACAGTGAGTGTGGCGGATGTTTGTTTACAATTAATATACACTTTTTTAATAATTGAGGAACGCACATCAATCGTAAAACATGGTGACTGAAAAAGTAAAAATTTTACAAAGTTAAATTTTTTATTAGCTACCATGTTTTACATTGAATCAGGAGTCACCATAACCCAATATAAACACTATTCCTTTATGAACTCAAATTTCCTAAAATTCATTAAGAAATCTATAAAACCAGGCCTCGAACTTCAATTCACAATAAATATTAAATACTATGTTTTATGACTAATTGCCTTGATTTTTATGTATAATTGGGACAGTTATACAGCTAACTTCACTGTATAATAGTTAATACTGGTCCAATTTAGAAGATTTCTTTTTATAGTTTTCGAAAATTTGATTATGATATTGTCATGTATATACTACTTAAAGTATGAATATTTTTTATATAATAACCCTCAATGTGCTTCAATATTAGTACTGTATTGAAATAATTTAGACCGACTGATCTATCAAAGTGAAAGATTTTTTAGGATTGAAGCAAAGTTTTTAGCCCCTTGAGAAACCCTTAAATACGAATTTACGATAAAATAGAACAAAAGTAGGATTAATTTCAATATGACTCAATTAATCTATACCAAAATTTGGAGTGGTTTAAGGCTCTATAAACTACACAAACCTGATCTAATATAACAGATTAGAACCTGTGATATAAAATATAAAATAAAAGTATACTTTCTCATGGCGAAGGAAACAATTTGAAAAAAAGAGGACAAAGTTTCAATAGAGGATATAGATTCGAACATTCCCTTTATATACATAGTTACGTGCATCATAAATACATTATTTATGTATATATCAGTGTACATCTATGGTTACTTGATAACTACAACTATGCTTGGCAAACCGTAAAATTACCAAATATCAATTCTATTATCATCCCTACTCTAAAAACTATAAGCGTATCCCATCTAGCGACAGCCCAATCTTTCTTACAAGTTGTACCTACAAAATAATGGAGAGAATGGTCAATAGAAGATTAATCTGGATTATAGATAAAATAACCTTGTACAATCATTCCAATAGAGATTTCGAAAAGACCGATCTACAATTGACCACTTGATAACATTGGAAACAGAAGCACAGTATGTTTTTATTAAAGGGCAAAAAATGATAGCTGTCATCTTTGATATGCTGAAACTATTTGACAATATAAATCATTCCATTATTTTACAAAAGCTGTTCTCTATAGGAATCACTAGACAAATGTTCTCATTTATCAAATAATTTTTGATAAATCGGCATTTTATGGTACGAATTGGATGTGAACATTCTAGGGAATACAAACAGATTAATGGTGTACCTCAGGGATTTGTCCTCAGCCCCTCTGTATTTTCTCTGGCTGTGAATATATTAGGACTCAATTTAAATTGGGGAGTTAAGCCACTTTTGTTCACCGACGATCTGGCAATCTTTTATGGATTAGGAAGTATTCAAGATATTCAATTTAAACTACAAGATGCAATAAATAGGATAAAAAAAACTGGTCATATACTGTCAATATTCAATTTTTCATAGACAAGACAAAATGCCTCCACTTCGGTAGGAAACGAAATACACCTCAATCACCCGATCTTTTTCTAGGAAACTCCCTATTACCGATTACTCCTATTTACTATCTATTTACTCCTTTATTATACACCGATTAAGATAGATTTTTAGGCCTAACATGTGATATAACACTAACCTGACAATACCATATCTCTTTACTAAAAACTAACAGCACAAAAAAAACTAAACATTATTCGTTTACTAAACCATACCTTGTGGAATGCGGATAGAACTAGCCTTCTTAAATTTTATTAGGTATTAATACGCTGGAAAATGGACTAATTTGTCTACGGCTCGGCTCGTTCCCAAGTCCTTGCTAAACTAGATACAGTCCATCATACCGGAATCCGAATCGCGACTGGAGCATTTTGGAGAAGCACCATTCTAAGGTTATGGGCTGAATCCGGACTATCGCCACTTTTGTTCAGAAGATTACAGTTTTTGTCGACAAAAACAAAATTTAACCCTTTCGCTATCAGAAAGACTCTTCTCGGCTATTATTTTTTTCAAAACGATAACAATTGACAAATCCGAAAACAATTATCCACCATGTACCCTCCAACGTCCTAAAACAATTCTAAAATCGATAAATAATACCGAACCAGTTGAGAATATAAAACCCACCTTTCTCGTCTTATTCAAAACATGCCAGAATCCTTTATAGAATCTGGCATATAGATTTAGCTCTAAGTTAGAGGAACGTTGGGGATTAATGTAATGATTTTCCACTTGTATTAACTTGATTTAAATTGGCTCGACTATTTTCGCACCCAAGGAAAAAAAAATTCCCTTGTTTTTATTCTCAAACGACAAATCATTTATCTTGAAACATAGGATATTACGTTCTCAAATGCAATATACCAAAAAAAAAAAAAAAGAAAATTTGATTTTGGATACATAAATAGGACATTAAAAAAAGTTATATTGAGAAAGATAAAATGATGTGTGTGTACTTGGTAGAGGTTTTTATTTTAAATGTATCAGTTGGCAGATCCCTTCGCTCAATGTTTTTTGTTTGAGTCCTGAATGAGTTTGGGGCCAGTGAAGTTTGCAGAATAGGTGGGAACTCTTTGTTTGACTGTGGAACAGTGCTTTGGAAGCTGTTACTCATGTATTCCCTCTGTGAATGCAGTGCAAGGACCACAGAAATTATTGAGCTCTTGATATCTAATCTGGGATGTAACTACCCCAGGGCTGCATGAAATCTTCTGAAGGTTTATGTACTCACCGGCTTAACCAAGTAAATCTCACCGATCATATACTTAGAGCTCTTTTAGAGTCAGTACGTTTTTAATATCTCTGAATTTGTATTTTATAAACTAATTTTAGTTTAAAAATTTTACTTAAGTTTGTTTTTTAATGTTCACTATTTAATTTTAATTTTTTTTAAATAAAAAAAAACGGTTAAAACATATACATTGTTGTTATCCCAAGTGTAAATTATTTCAATAAATGGAATGCTTGATTTCAACGTTTCACCATGCTCTCCAAAACCGTTTAAAATCTTTAAAAAATGTGTAGATCACACGTAAGTCTATAAAAAAATTATACATTTTTAAAATATTTAAAATTTTATAACATTTTCAATTTTAGATGGATTATTCTGTTTCATTTTTTAATTTTGAAATTGGAT
>NW_027110600.1:689188-692917 GCF_000696795.3 Halyomorpha halys
TGCCAATATGTGGTTTTTCCTTTCCCGATTGTTTATTTCGTTCTACCAATCATTCGATGAACCAATCATTGATTTTATTTGTTTCAATCCATTTTTTTTAATCATTAACCAATAAATTATTTAATTTTTTTTAATTTATAGCTAATTCAAATTATGCATTTTACTAATTTGTAGACACAAGTCATCTACATACTGTCAAAGCCATTTTAATTGAAACTTTAACCAGTTACGGTCACATCATCTGAAAACTAGTGGTTTCCACTTTTTCTAATTTTTAAAAATTCTCTCACAACTTTCAATAAAGCAGTGATCAGAAAATTTGATAAAACGGTTGTTATGGCATAATAGGATAGAACTATTCAAGTAGAACATATCTGTTCCTGAAATTGTTTCGAAAAACATAATTTACGGAAGGAAACTTCTTATCCAGTTCTTTTTTAATTTCCTGTTTGCATTGGTTAGGATAATTGTTGAAGCTGTCCATTTCGCATCCCCTTATAGGTTGTTCAGTAAGTCTTTGTGGTTTTTATTGGATGTGGTGAGAAGAAAGGGGAGTTATATTATTTGTGTACCAATGTTAGTTTTAATACTTACAGTGGAAAAGATTTTAGTTTTTATAATGAGCCCTTATTGCTGAACGTATATTGAAATACGTTAGTGTAGTTGTACGTACGCACTAAGTTTCATCCTGATTTTAAGTTTCAAAAATTTTGAAAAAAAAGAAAGAAAAATTAAGTATTATGATTATTTTTTTTCTTCAGAAATTATTATAAATATTTATTTGTATGTACATCTAATATACGAAATTATTATTTTTTTTTTAGACACGTGGCCTTATAAACCACGCGTTTAGCATTTCTTCCCAACTTTCCCCTCACATTCCCCTCCTTTCCTTTCTTCCCACCTCTTCTTCATTCTTTCAAACTGCACTCTCATTTCTTCCTCGCCCTATACTATTCCCCTTCTCACCTCTTTGGCACCCACAAGGACCTTTATCTTCCTCAATTTTTCCCTATATTCCTCTCTATTGAGGCAGTCTCGACTTGAGATTCCTAAAGTCCCCGTTTCTTTCTTCATCCACTTAATTTATCCCCGTCCCCTTATGTACCACATTTTCACAAAGATCTCCTTATTAATTTTGCTCGGGTTCATCCTGACCATATGACCGTAGAAACGCAGCCTCTTTAACCTGATGTCCGTTTCCAGGTCATCCACTTCTCTGTATAATTCTCTGATAGGCCTCAGCCTATATCCCTCCGGTAACTTTACTGATCCATAAATCCTTCTCAAGATCTTCCTCTCTGTTCCCCAAAGTTTCCTTAAGCTAGGAAGAGAAACGGTCTCCATTCCATACCATTCCATTCCATCTAGAATAACCTGTTTGACAACCGCGTCATAGTGTCTTATTTTTGCTCTTATTGACAGAGCCTTTTTACAGTATAGGCTACTGGTTTCAAAGCTGAGTCTTTCCATCTTGACCAACCTCTCCTCCATACCCTTCCTCTCGAACCCATTACTACAAATAATATCCCCTAAATACTTGAAGCTATTTGTGACCCTGATTTCCCCATGCTTTCTTTTAACTGTTTTTCCCCGAAAGTTTCGATCCGCAGTCATCAACTCCGTTTTTTCAATGATATTTGCAAGCTGACTCTTTCAGCTATTTCTTTTAGGGTGTTTAACTGATCTATAGCTTCATCCGTAGATTACGCCAGGAGGACCAGATCATCAGCATAGGCCAAACAACATACTCCGACGTTATTCTTTTTGGTCCCTAATTTTGCCCCTATTTTTGGCCCAAACTCCTTCATTTGTTTATCCAGCGCTAAATTGAACAGTACTGGGGACAGAAAATCCCCCCTGCTTGAGCCCCGTCCTGACCAGAAAGGGCCCGCTGATGACTCCTTGGAAATTCGAACTTCGAGGTCGTGTTGGTAAGCGTTTGCTCAACCAACCTCCTTCTTTCTGTCCACTCCATATTTTTCCAGAATCCCCAATGAAGCCCTCCTATCCACAGAATCGTAGGCCTTTTTAATGTTCACAAAGGAGATGTAAAGATTCTTGTTAGCCCGGGAGTTGTAATTATTTATTAGCAGTTATTATTTATAACAGAATTTGTTCCTGACGTGAATATATATGTATATGTATATGTGTGCTTTATATATTATAAAAGTATACTTTAGTAGCATTTCTTTAAAATAAGATTTTTTTTTCATAACTTCATTATGAGAAAAAGATACTAAGATACTTTCCGAAATTTTTTTGTTTTTAGCCTAAGTATATGTTTGGTTTTGCAGTAGAGTGTTCATAAAGAAAATAAGACTTCTTTTATTTTGGACATGGGACATCTCTCATAATTTATCTAGGACGGAGATATCTGTATTTCTGGGAAAGTAAAAATAACACTGTACCTTGAAAGCCACGATCGAATTTCGTTAAGTTTCCAACAGAGCAATTAGAACAGATGTTTCCCTCCGAAGGAGAGTAGATTGGTTTCTAGAAAATGATACACCTCGAGGTTTATATAAAATAAAGTAATGTAGATTCAGTCATTTGTATTGCCAATTGTGTTTGAAAAATCTGTGTTTAGTAATAAATGTGTTTAAAAAAAAAATTCAAAGCAGATTTATTGTTTGATCTAAACTATTTACTATCCTCGTCCTCCAAACAGAAAAAGTAAATGCAAGAAATAGATTAAATATGTTATGATAGATTATTCTTATATTAATCAAATAATCACAAATATACAATATAGAAGAAATAATATTAAGTCTGAAAAACAGCTAATCTGACAGTGTTCCTGAGATCAATCAGTAGAACTTGGTGTGCTGAAGGCTGTGGCTGATCCACTCCAGTGAATCTAAATGGTTTATTCGAACTGTCAATGGTGTGTGGCTTTATGCTTAGTTTACTTATCACTTTGCCGAAGGTCAGTCGAAAAATAAGGATTCAATCCTAATCCAATAATGACAATATAGTTAGTTTTGAAATGATAAAATGTTGCAGTGAAAGAATTGTGGAAGAAAATACGCCAGAGAAATAGGAAACGTTTGTAGAAAAGGAATGAAATTAATAAGTACAAATATCGATATACTTATATCTTAATCCCTAATAATATTTAGTTCAGTTTATACTTATTAATAAAGTTAGTTTTATTTATTTGTGTTCTTCACAGAACGCACCTTCAACCATCCTCTTTTCATTTACGATTCTCTGAAAATATTGAAATTCGTTTCGAGTAAATTAATTTTTTGTCTTCGTATAAAAATATTTGGATTTAAAAAAAAAATACTCTCACGTAAGCTAATGGAACGTGGGCTGTATTTACTGCTCGAAGTGGGCGAATATTTGAATATCCACGTGTTTTAATTATTGATTAACCTTCAAATTAAAAATAAATGTTGAATTCGTCAGAAGTAATTTAATTTCAAAATTCTAAATATAAGAATTTTTTTAATCTTCTCCATTAAATATAATTCCCTGAACATAAAAATAATATTAATCAAATAAAATAATATACTTTGCTAAAACTGGAAAAACAAAATATAAAATTGTCGATTGTGTAAATATTGTATATAAGAGTGTAAATGTGACTAGAGATTATATTATTGTTATTATTATTTTACTTTATTTATTTTTTTTTTTTATACACATAGTTTGATTATGTTCATTTTCTTTATCCTTCTATTTGTGTATATTTTAAGAGAGATTTTATTTATTTTTTTAAAT
>NW_027110600.1:692967-695108 GCF_000696795.3 Halyomorpha halys
TATTTTATTTATTTATTTTTATCATTATTGTTATTTTTTTTATGTACATAGTTTGCTTGTGTTAACTTCCTTTATCCTTCTATTTGTGTATATTTTAAGAGAGATTTTATTTATTTTTTTAAATTTATTTATTTCATTTATTTATCATTCTTATTTTATTTTATTATAGTTTGAATGTGAACATTCATCACTATTACCTATTGCCCACAACGGTGTGGCAGATTGTAATATCTATCAATTCAATAAAGTTATTATAAAAAAAAAAAAAAAAGTATATAAATGACGAAATACCCCACTGAAAGATGTGAATTAAATTTACCACATGCTTTAGGAAATATTTGTCTATATTAACATGTTTTTCATCAAATTATTGTTATATTGTTTTCTGAAATCAAAGTAAAGATGTTCATTAAAAATTTCATGTTTCCTAAATTGTTGATAGTTACTTTAATTTATTTATTCATAACTGCCTTAAAATTTTTTTTTGACACCAGTGAATTTCGAATATAACAAGAGGTATGAAAAATCATCCCTAACAGAAAAACCATCCCTTTTTTTTTTTTAAATGTCCCAAACAAAGGTTCTACATATGAGGCATGCCACATCCTGCATCCTCTCCTTTCCTCTTCCCCGAATGTTTGCCACCTTATAAAAATTATTCCTACAAGATAGTAATTCAGTTGCCCATACTAAACAATCCTTTCATCGTAGAAAGAGAATTTATACAGGAAGACTAAAAGAATTTCTATAAATTATGGATACAGCAAATTACAAAAATAAACTTAAATGCTAATTTAATTAGCATTCATTAATTAGCCTTCATTAAGCAATGACATTAAATAAGCAACATACGTAATCGGAAGACATATTTCTAGAATTGGAGCGTCGAGATTTTACGAGCACTCTCAGATATTGCTTGCCAATGTCAATTGTCTTCTAATGTGCCTTGACATTATGTACTGGCACTGATTCAATCAGGAAATATTTGAAATAATTACTTTTGCCCAGGCTATGGATTTTACTTAGACTAATTTTGGTATATTTAATTTTTTTTTAGCATCTTTATTGTATTATGTGTCACCTATAATAAATGCATTTTACTACTTGCAATGACTAACATTTCTATATCCATTATTGCCAACTAATAAATTACATCGAATAATAATTACTAAATGGAAACTTTTTTTTTAGCAACAAGTGAAGATTTAAGTTTTTTTAACAAGTTTTTTAACAAACATATTTAAAAACAAGAAATATAATTTCTACTTTGTGTCTTTATTTTTTAAATTTTAGGGCAGTTTGTGTTTTATTGAAATTTATAAATCAAGTTTGATTTACGCTGTTCCTTTAGAATAGAAACCTTTATCTTCTGTCGGAAAAATAAGGAAAATGGACACACTGAGACAGTATGTTTAACAATTGTTATGAATTTTTTAAGTCATAAACAAACGTCAGATATGTTGAAAATCAAAGTTCACTATCTACAAGAACTTCTGTTTCTAGCATTCAGTTATTTGATGCCCATTATAATTTTTTTTTCGTTTCGACTTTCCTGAATTAGCACTGTTTCATTGATTAAGTCCTAAAAAAATTATCTCAATTAAAGATATGGTATTGAAGCTCTAATTTAGAGAAATTTTGAATGAATTATCAAAGTAAAAAAAAAAATTATGTTGCTCCTCTAAAACCGTACAATATTTCTCAAGAATAATGTATTAATTTTTAACTTCACTTAACTATGTATGAAATATATCTATATTTTACATATTTAATATATATGGATGATGAAAAATTGGGAACTTGAGTTTTCGTCGGAAATACAACGTTTTAGGGGCCCTGTTTCATAATGAAAGCTAATAGTATTAGTTCATAGTACAAGTGTAGAAACTAGTGTGGTAATAATACTAATACTTAGTTTTTCAGTTTGATATTACAGGAATTAAGTTACTATTGTACAAGTCAGTCTAATTTAATTAAGTTAAATCGACAAGGCTAATTAGTATTAGTATGTACTTTATTATGAAACAGGGCCAGGGCCCCAGGGTGTCAAGTAAGCAATTCTCGGACGGTTTGTATGAATGTATGTAAACTTCAAAAACAAAAGTGCTATACAAGATCCGTAAATTCCTACCCCCTACATA
>NW_027110600.1:696121-746586 GCF_000696795.3 Halyomorpha halys
ATATGCCTGTGATATTACCACAACTTTTTCGTTAATTGACTGTACCACTTTATAGAATCCATTTTTCACATTTAATTATTTGTTCTTTTGTGGCTGGCCCATATAATTTCGAAAAGGTAAGGATCTTTGTTTATTTCGGGTCTCAGATTAACTCCGAAAAGGACATCTCTCGAGAAGTCAACTGGACCTTGTTCTTTGAAAGATCAATCTTGAGAAGGATTTTCGGTCCTGTTAGAGAAGGCGGACTTCGGAGAAGAAGGAGAAATGCCGAACTCGCTGGCCTTTATAAGAATATAGACTTAGTCAAGTTTATTAAGATGGGACAATTTTGAAGGCCCAGGCACGTAACACGTATGGATGGTCCGGCGATACCCAGGAAGATGCTGCCCGGAAAGATGCGTGGACAATGAAAGGTTGGTAGGCCAAATGTAAAAAGGGAGGAATTTTAAAAAAATAAACATTTCTCATTAGTTATGGTAGTAAAGAATAGTTATTGAACTATTTATTGATACTACTATACTAGTTATTATTGCTTTTCCATGGTATTTATTATAATAGTCGAATTTTATCTCCATTTATTCTCAGAATATATATTTCATATTGATATTTTCATCCTAATTATAAATAAATAGCTATTTTAAAATGTAAAAAGATTAATTTAATCTCAATGAGACACGTGAAAGTTGTTTGATGCACACAACAGATTTTTAAAAGTACTAAAATCAAATTGTTTAATTTTTCGTATTTACAAGGTATTACAGCTTAAGCGACGATATATTGCTATGTATTGGTACCTATTGACGTTGCACCCAGTCTTTTTCAGAGAACTGTTTTCATCATTGCAATAAGTTGACTATGTGCTCAGCAGATAGCTTCACCATCTACCTTCACATTTCCATTTATTTCAGCATAGAATGCTACCTCGTACAAAATGTAAATCATTAAATCTTGGAATACATCAGACTCCATTAAAACTAAGACGGTTTTACATAGTGAATATAATACTGAGTCGCTTCCCTCGTTGTTAGGTGATTGGATATACTGAAGTGCACCTTTGATGGTGATTGCTTCTCTTTTGAATATGAAGCTAGTTTCTGTTAGCTGGGATTGGAAAACTTTATTTCCTCTTTGTGATATGAAGTTTCACTGTTATTTCCGTATTGTTGAATTAATTCTGGGAAACGGGTTAGTATTTTATTGGAATGCATTTCGTCTGCCAGGGACAAACGTACAGATTTAAGATAGCCACTAAAGCGGCATAAGGGTACTTGCTATTGTAAAAACAATTGATTTAGAAATGTTATCTTCACCTGTAAAGGTCAATAATGGCAATCAACAATTCTCCTCACTTTGTTGTAAAGACCAAGATGGCTACTCAAGCCCCCTACTTCTTATCTTTGCCTCTAAATGGCATCGTGAATTTCTATTCAAATGTGAGGGTCACTTTTCTCAAACAATAATTTATTCTTGAATGCAATTTTAATTTTTTTAAATTTTTCAAATAACTATAAATTTTTATAGATAAATTGTAATATTTTACTTATTATGAGCCATGAGGTTAGGGGAAAGTAATTTACACTGCTGGTGAAAAGTTTAAAACCACCTCAATGTTTAGAGAATATTCCATAATTATTCTTTTAAGTATGTATAAGTGATATTTTATCATAATACTCACTTTTTTCATATTGATACATAATTTTTCATATTGATTAGCAAATTTAAAAGATTCATAAACAAGTCTGTATTAATACAAATTTATTTTAATATCGTTTCAAGTATTTATTATCTAATTCAGAAAGATAATTACACATATAAAACAAAATAAATGTAATAAAACATACTGGAAATGTACAGGTTCTCTAGAAAGTTTTATGCATCTCGGCACAGTGTTTATAACAGAACTGATGATCCTAAAGAGTTTACATGACCTGCATACTTGCGAATTTAACTTTGATCTGTATGTAAAAATTATTTCAATGTTTATTCCAATAGATTCCTTTTTATTTTTTATTTTAATATAAAAAAATATACAAATTTACATAAGTTGATAAGTTGATTAAATTTTCAACGTTATTTTGTTTGCACAGGTTATTTGTTATTTATTTGCATTTGTTATTTATTTTGTAAATTACTGTATTTTTTAGCTGATCAATAATAGATTTTTTCAAATCTTTGTGAGCGAAGACATTTTAGTTATCGTTGGGATTGTGCTAGATAAAAGAAGTGAAAGGTGAAACTAAAAGTTATCTTTCCCAGAACACTGGTTAAGAAGAAACAGAAGAAAAAAATAAATAAGAAACTGAAAGAGGTATCAGAAGGAACAACACTAATCATAATAAGAGAATAACAAGGGAACGCAACCATTTCCACTTCGCCAGTCTAAAGTTCCTTACCTGTTTACCGGCTCCTACAAGTACAACGACGTCAGGCCAATTGCTTGAATAATTCAAACCTTCCAGGGTTACTCTATTTTAATCCGGACAATTTTATTCATAAAACACTCCGCCCTTTACGGAGTTTGTGAAATTACTCAGAGGCCAAGAGTTCACGATGATTCTTTAAGATAAATCAAGTGGATTTGTAAGGTATTCTATTCTGAGGAGATGCTTGTTAACGACTATCACTTTAGTCTCATAAATAAAGAAACACAATTTATAAACAGAAAGATAGAATGTTTTCTTATCTTTTATGCTTAGATACAGTGATAAATTTTTCAATATCATTTAATCACACTTACCAAAAATTTAATGATGGGAAGAATAATACCTATTTAAAATATTATGTAACTTGAATTCATATTAAATAACTTAAAAGTATCGGTATTTTTGCTAACGGGATCTAACGTCTAAAGAAAATTTTAAAACGCTGTAAATGTAAGATTCTGCTTGTATTGGTGATCGTAATTGAAAGATTGAAAAATGATGAAAAGAAAGGAAATTCTGTAAAATAATAAAACTATTGCAAAAAAATACAAATGGTATGTATTGGTACATTTATTTCTTTTTAAAAATAAAGTAATGTATTGGGTAAATAATTTAAGTAAAATTAAATAAAAGAAATAGAATTTTATAAAGATGAAACAATAGATAAAATATATGATATTGATTATTAAAAACTAAACAAATCACTGAAAGTCGATAAATTATGATGCCTGCTCAGTGAAATTAATGTCTTTTTGATTGGAGAAGTTTGTCGGGGGGTGCGGTCAGCAAAAACAACATAAATAAACAAAACCATATTTATTTATTTTATGCCTACGTTTCGACCTGAGTTTCAGGTCTTCATCTTATGTCGTTAAAACAACGCCGGAAACGAAACGTCGGCATAAAATAAATACGCCATAACCCCTGATGAAGACCTGAAACTCAGGTCGAAACGTAGGCATAAAATAAATAAATATGGTTTTGTTTATTTATGTTGTTCTTTGCTGACCGCACTCCCCGCCAAACTTCTCCAATCATTAATCTACGGTCTACTATCTACACCTCATTAACGTCTTTTTGTATGATGCCTGTTCGATAAAACTAATAAATTCTATTTGTCTGACCCGTTAACGATAAAGGCTGTGGATGTAGATGGACAATGATTGCAAAGTATGACCGTAGATAATTGCAGTCATAAGTAGACAGACAGTGTGCGTCCACATGCTGTGTCCAACGACAGTAGCTAGTGACTGCTAAGAGACCTCACAGGCGACTGGTATATAGAAACAGTAGAGAAGTAGCAATTTTGAGATGTAGACTTTTTTGTACATCTTATACAATTAGTAAAAATGTCTACATACACCACAATATAAATTAATTTATAAGTTACAGCCTCAGTCAGCTGACTGAGAAGATCAGCTGATCGCATGTATATAAAGAGATGTACCGAAACCAATAAAGATAGTATGTTACAGCACTTCACACGTGTTACATCTTATTCCTTCTTCTCTTTTTTGACATTTGACTTTCGCCGATACTTAACTTATAAAATAATGTATATTATTATGTTTTAATTAAAGTTATACTTTATTTTGAAGTAAATAAAGGTCTGTAGAATATTAAATCATACTTATTATATCATTTTGGAATTGAGTACATACAAAACATTTTATAATACATTTGTCTGCCATTGTTTGTTATAACTAATAAGCCTACATGCACCTTGATTTAATCCTTTGAATATAAACAAATATTTATTTTTTTTACACTCACATAGGTTTTCGGTGGTTTTATTTTCTCAACTTATCAGTTAGAACCCGAAGTCACGTGAAAACAGCTGCTCAAAATGGAAATTTCTCGAGAGATTAGGTAGTTGATTGTTGTTCATAAAAGCGCATGGAAATTATTACGCGAAATTGCGAAAACTGTTAATAAAAGTTTCTCAGTGGTTCAGACTGTTAGTCGAAATTATAATACTTACTTATAATTATTATCAGGTTGCATTACAAGTAGGCCAAGGTCAGGACGGCCAAATAAGCTTCAGTGTCATCATGAGCGTACTATTTTAAGAAGTGTCCATGAAACCCCTAAAATAAGTGCTCCTACATTTGCTAATAATTTATTGCGGGATTACAGCATTGGAGTAACACCTCAAAGGGTACCTAATTATCTAAAAAAAAATATTTTGTACCAACTGAATATACATGTTTTTGGCTGTAAACAGAGCTTATTCCATTGTTGCGTGTACCCATCATACCTTAATGAGTTTGTTTACAATAAGCCATTGTATTCCATTAATCTTTTTTTTAAATACTTTTTATTTATTGATAGATATTACAATCTACCACACAGTTGTGGGCAATAGGTAATAGTGATAAATGTTCACATTCATACTAACATAAAATAAAATAAGAATGAAAGCAAATAAATAAATGAATGAAATAAAAAAATAAAATAAAAAAGTACATAAAAATAAATAAAATCTCTCTTATATATGCAAATAGAAGGATAAATAAAATGAACATAATCAAACCATGTGTATGAAAAAATAAATAAATAAAATAAAATAATAATAAAAATACTATAATCTCTAGTCACATTTATACTCTTATATACAATATTTACACAATCGACCTGAGAATCCCTGAGCCTACTCTACTCCCCACGCGTGGGGAGTAGAGCAGAGCTTAAAAGATCTCAGCGCATCCCTCTCGCCGCATCAGGAGGCTGAGCAAGTGTGCTAAAGTATTCCATTAGTTACATTACTAAAATAAAACCAAATAATAGATTGATTCTTCATTGTTAAATTTATTTAAAATAACAATTGTTCATCTTCAATATAAATAAAAGAAAAGAAATGAAATGTTAAACGTGTTGTTTACATTGAAATTTATATAAAAAAAATATTATTCAACAATGAATCTTTCAAGTTTATTTTAAAATAAATTGTTAACATTTTAGTTTTTTTGTTCAATCAGTATTTGAAATATTTTATTTTTTAGTTTCAGGATGATCGGTTTCGGACGAAAAAACTCAACTTGTAATATATCATACATTACGCCTTAATAACCCCTCTACCACACTGGGAAGGTGTGGCCTCCGAATTTTAAAAGGATCTACAGGTAACTATTAATTAATTATTTAAATTTCTGTAGCAGATAGTTAGGTATTTTTTCAAAGTTTACATAACACTTATCACTTGTTTTTCATAAAATTGTTATCCAACAACGCCTTAGTTGATTATTTAAAGTACTTATTTAATGAGCAATGAGGTAAGAACCAGATTTAATGAAAAGAAATATTTAGAAACTTCAAAACTTTAAAATAAAACAATATATTTCTGAACGACCATCATTACTGAATATATGATGTTGATAATTATATTTAAACATATCATATTTTGAAATGCTGGGAATAATAAAAAAACAATTATATCAAGGGTCAAATCTGATTTCGTGTTTTCTTTAAATTTCAACATTTTTGAAATTTTAAACCAGCCATTTTCTGATGGATTTGTAATTAATTAAATTATAATTTTGAAGCTTTTATAATTGGAATTTGTAATGTATTTGAACTAAATTTAATCTTGAGACTCCCTCTTTTTCAAATATATAGTAGAAGAGATAGGGGGAGAAAGAGGAGAGTCTAGAAAAATATGACTACTGATACTCTAAAACCTACGTTCAAATATTCACCCGCAGTCTGTCTGAAAGGAGCAAGGGATAAAAAAATCTTCTGTGTTAAGGTTGCATTACAAGGGAAAATGGTTCTCGCTGGCCTACACAATACAGTAGTGTTATGTATTGGGGTCTCTACATTTCTCCTTTTTTTTTTTCTTTTCTTAAGCCCTCGTTGTATTTCTTACGATTTTATGCTGTGACCTCCAGCGGACTACTAAAAATTCATATTTGAATTCCTATATTAAGATTTTCATATTCCAGTTTTGGATTAATTTTCGTTATACTTTTAAATCAAAAGTTTAAACTTTGTTTATTCAGTTCTGTTTAAGCTTATAAGATATTATATATGGCTATAATTTCACAAACCTCGATCAAGCAACCTGAAATTCGGAAATGTTAATGAAAAAAATTAATAAATGATTAATCGCCAAAAAAAAAAATTATTCCATTCATATGAGCCAATAACTCATAATATGGATTACAGCATGTCAAAATGTTTGGGGTTTGTAAGTTACATCAATCCATCATGGACGCTTCTATTCTACCATGAATGCAACAATGGGGGCCAAGAGGAAGATCTGAAACCAGATTGATTGACAGAATAAGCAATAGGAACATAGAGATACATAGGAAAACAATATCGCAATATAACCTATGATAAAGCAAGCTGATCATGATTACCGAAGAAAATCTGCAAGATCTGTAAACTATTAAAAAAAAAAAACCTTATAAAAATGATGCTACAACTATAATACACCAATAAAATAAAAATTTATTTTAAAAAAATATTAAAATCTGTGCCCAGGAAGGGTCAGGGCTTCAGTAATTTATAAGGAGGTACTGTTACTTGACAACTGTTGTACAAGGAGGTGACTTTATCAGAATCACTCTCGCCCGCCAGATTTTTCCCAATTATTCATACCCACTTTATGATGCTGTATGGAACCCAGAGGGCTTCCGAACTCATAGGATCGGCCACAGTGAAAGAATAAATAATTATGTGTCACAACCAGATTCCAACTCGTGTCCTTTGACTTAGAGGCGCAAATCACTGAGCCACGCCGTTCACCGTACATATAATTGAAAAAATTAAGATATAATGCAAGGTTCCTTCAGGATTTTGAATATGTAAGATAATTGTTGTCTTATAATTTTATTTATTCTTAACCTCAACTGTTTGCTATAAATTATTACAAATAATTCCTCCGAGTAAAAATTACCAAGTCTAGTTATACATAAAAATGGTTTGCGTATATATGTATATATAGCGTATATATGTATATATAGCCTAGCTGACAAACCAAATGTACGAATCTGAAATTACATGTTTAGAGAATGATATCCCTGGGATGTTACAGAAATGTTTTCGTTGAAATCGTCAAAAAAAAAAAAAAAATCTTTAATATTGGAGACTTCTTGCCCTCATTGAAATATTGCAATAGGGCTTAACTGACGAATGTTGAAAAAAATGCTCTTGTAAAGTACCTCTAATTGTGTTTATTTTAATAATAATAATTTATTTATTGATATTTACAACTATATACACATATATACAACAAGTAAATTTGCTGTAGGTGACTATGTTTATTTTAAATACATAACTGTTTATTGTTAGTAATATCAAAAAAAATTAATAAATACCAGTTATCAATGAATTTGATGAATAATTAATTAAAGCATAAAAAAGAAAAAATAGAGATGGGGGTTTGAATCGGAAAAAGTCGAGCCTTCTGACCTCTTCCGATTGCATTTGTATGTTTGATGATGTTGTGTATTCTTGTGACGGTTATATCAGCCATGTAAGGCCCACCAGGCTGATCTGGTATTAAATAAATAAATAATTTTATATTCTTAGCAGGAACAAAGCTGATATTTGTTGTATCGTTCTCGAGAAATCTTAAAACTCGATTTCTTAAATTATTAAAAGTTGTTGAATGAACGCACCACACAAGAATTGTACACGTTTATGTTTATAAAGAGTTCAAAAATTTACGTCTTGAACAAAGATAGAATTCTTTACAAAACCTTGACTTGACTTCTTTTAGGATCCATTGTAACTAACTCAAATTACTTTTGACTTTCTGTTAAGTATAAAATAAAAACCTGCTTCCAAAGGATTGCCCTTCCATAAAGTCTTTTAGATGATTACCCCTCTTTTTTCCCTTTGGTTCTCATCTTCTGTCCTCACCTCTTATTTTGCCTTCTTAAGGTCCAATAATATTATGCGGAAAACATTTTAAAAGATAAAACAGAGTAACATTGTACCCTGCATTACCACTAATTTAATTAAAGTACACTGAGATCGCTAAATGTAGATATGAATGTAAATGTTGTGATCTAATCACTTAGTTGATGGGGAGTGTGTGAGTATACTAAGTTGGTTACTTTAATCAATGGAAATTAAGTAATAAGAAGGCAGGTTTTAATATTCTAAATTATATTTTTCTTATAATATTTTCATAGTTGAAGAAAAAAAATTTACCAAAGTAAAAAAAAAAAATTTCACACTTTTCAACTCAAACTCTAGTTTATTTGAACTATGTCGTAAAATAAAAAGTAAAAAATGTTGTATGTTGAAAATGTTGTTATGGTATTTTAGAGAGAATATAAGAAGATTGAAGTCTGGAAAAGGTTAAAGATTACTACACCGTGAGATTTCCCTAACCAACTCTATTTTCCTGTCTATTCCCTGCTTGGTATCCCATAGGGAGGTGTATATCCACAAGGTTTCACATATCTTCTCCTACTTATATGCAGATTAAAAACTTTTATTTTTATAGAGAATATAATTATCATTAATCTACAAAATTTATGTCCTTATTTCATTATCTTCATCCTTCTGAGATTGGGTGAAAATCTGATCCTTAAGTTAAAAATGTTAATTTTTGTTTTTAATTCAAATTTACAAATAAATTGACACAACAGTTTTCTAAAATGTATTAATCACATTTTTTCATTGGATGTACCGATGTAAAATTTATTTAAAAAGAAATTTTTGTAAAATTCTATTGGATTTTTTTTCTAGTATATACAGTAAAAGTATAAAGGCTTTCTAAAATTTCGATTTTATGATATTTCTATTAATATTGGGCATTTGACAGGGCTACATATTTTTCTCAGAACCTGGGCCTCTAGTACAAAAATAATAAAAAAACGTCCGTTTTCTTTATCATATATCATTACTAGAGCTCTATTTAATTGTTTTTATTAATTTAAATTTTTTATTAAATGCTTTTTTAAAACATCATTTATGTATATATACATACATACATACATGACATTTGAAAATTATTGGTACATCTAACAAATATATATATAGTTTTTTTTTTTTAATATCATTTTGAATTTACGTATTCCAAAGATAATACCGTAGAATGCGGTTACTTTCATTACTGAGGTTGTCCTTCAGGCATTCCTAAAGCTATTAGAAATTTGACAAAATTGATTTCATACTACGGTAAAACCTCTGGAATACCTCAAAAACTAAATAATTTTTTTTTTGTCAGATGTACCACTAGCAAATCAGCGATATATTTTGGGTTTATAAGTCGACAAACTCCGGGTGGTGATTTTATACCTCGATTACAATAGAAATTGTTCTCTTGACCCTAGTCAGATTTTCAACCATAATGATAGAATCTCAATTTCTGTGTTGTTTTTTTTTCTGAATAAATGATAACTTTCTACATAAAAATATCTGTATATCCTGAGCTATTGGTTTTAAAACAAAATCGAAACAAGCGTTGAAAAGCTTATTAAAATTCCTATTTTTCCTTTACTATTAATAAATGTTTGAAACGTTTTTTTTCTGATTTTATAAATTAGGTTGTTTTTTTTTTATACTTCATCACAATTTTGATGTATATTAAAAAATAGTTAAATAAATAGCTAACTTATATATTAAAAGAAGAAATTTCATCATATCGCGTGGTTTATCTAACTATGTATGCATTATTCATAGTTCAGGGAAGAATAACCTACAAAACTTTTTTTTTTTTAAATTATTGATATCACACAAGACTGAAAAGACAGGAAACTGCACGCAGATTCCGACTATTACAGCACTTACTAGACAAACGGTCTGAACTTCCAACTTATTACACAAGACTGATCTACATCACAATAATAAGGCCCATCTGGACATACGGAGTTGAGCTTTGGGGCTCCACTAAACCTTCGAATTCCTCTCGTATCCAATCTTTACAATCCAAAATCCTTCGTAAAATCCTCAATGCTCCTTATTTTGTTACTAATAAAACCATCCATAAAGACCTAAAATTTCCTTATGTAACCGATCTAGCCCGAACCCGATATTATTCCTTCCATAATAAACTCTCTAACAACCCAAACCCACTAGTTTCTAACCTTGCTTCCTCTTCCATTCCTGGCAATTCTCCGAGGCGCCTGAAAAGAAGATGGCCTCGTGACGTTATATTGTAAACTGTTTTTAGAGTTCTACTACTGGGTAGTTTCTCAACATCCTGTATCATGTCATTATGTCATTATGATCAAATTTACTTGTTGTATTTTTTTTTATACAGTTGTAAATATCAATAAATATATAAATAAATAAAAACATTATTGATATGAGTTGTAAAATTGTATTTAAGATTGTCCTTCAGGATGGCCGAAACGTTGGGCCTTTAAATGTTATAAAGTGTTTTGAGACGTAACTGGATACAAATTATTTTATTTAAACAATAATGAAAGTTATTTATATATTCTATCATATGAATATTTGATTATTTCTATATGAGAAATTTTCGAAGCTTTGAATGTTTTTTTTATTTTTAAGAATCCATGGTCTTCATTTAAGAAAATACAGAGGTAAACAATGAAATAAGCTGTCTTCCTCCCTTTAGTAATAAAAGTTCATCCGTGCGGAGGCAATTACCAAAAGTTTTCCACTCTATACAGTCCGAGCCACGTTCGCACGGCACAAAGAAGCTACCCAAGAACAGAATCCAGGCAGCCTTTTAGCTTTGATCCGGCCTGCATTAGGGAAAACCAGCCTAATATAATTCTACCATGACATACCTCTTCTTTACCTTTTTTTCTTAGGATTTCTAAGAGGAAAACATTTCATTCGATTTTTTACATTCCGAATTTCAGGTAATCTAATAGAGGAATATATTTTTAAAAAAGAGAGAAAAATATAGAACTACCATAGAATATGCAAACGAACTTACGGCAATGAATACATTCGTAATTGATTTATATTAAAAATAAAGATTACATTACTTCTTATAAGGTTAGTTGTAAATTTTTAACTTTTTGTTACACCATGGCTTTGGAATAATTAAATAATTTTCGTTAATTGACATATACCTACTAATTGAGTGGGGAATGAATTTATTAGAGAAGGACCGTTGAGGACTGAATGAACGATTCTAGAAAGGCGAGGCCTAGGTTGACCTTTATGGAAGGGTTCATTTCTTAGAGGTCAGCATGCATGGATGTTGGAATATATAATTTAGCTATAAAAAAAGTGCTATAATCCTTTATAGTACAGAACTATTGCTCAAATTAAAAAAATAAATGAAACGGTTTAATGGCTTTCTTTAGATTATGATCTAAATTACTATTAGCTTATAAAAACATTGTAGCAGATATGGGATACCTTCCACCCACTATTTATTGTATTTATCCGTTACTTGGAAAAAAAAAGGAAAAAATATAGGAACACTATAATTAAATTAAAACTCTAAATTCCAATCAAATTGGAATGTAATGACATTACCATAGGCTGTTATAAAATGTAGAAGCATTTATAACTTGCGCAGTGCGGGCATCACATATAATTTTACTAACCATCTCACTTTGAACTGAAACTAATCCTTGAACTGAATAACATATGAATAAACACATTTTTTATATTATTCACTGTTGCAATAATTTCCTGTACTTATTTTCCAAATGAACCTTTCAGTTATCCAATAGATCAACTCCAACCGTTTCCAGAAAAATTACATTTAATAATGTTTCTAGTTGCAAAATTTTTGCATTTCTCCTATTAAATGTATAACTGAGATGTAAAAATGAAACAGTTTACTGAAATGTACATTCTGCATTCATAATCATTTGTTCGTCACTAAATAACAAGAATGATTTTATGGATATATTCATCATGTCAACTGAAAGGCTCATACATAGATTTAGTGAAATAGAAAAAATAATCATTAATTAATAACATTGTTAACAAGCAAACGTTATCAAGAGGCTAATCTTGCGCCTGCACAGTCAAATCTTATATCAGAACATACATTAGTTAAAGCGTTTTTCTTCACTATTACTTTCAACAACTTTCTCTGTTAAATATCAATTTTTCTAAAATCTTTGGATTTCTAATGATGTGTAAATATATAGTACTACTCCTATTTCGAAAATTTATTGTAAAGCTAAATAAAGGATATTTCCTAATCTTCTTAAGTTAATTACAAAACTCAAAAACGTGTATTTCTTTCAAAAACTGAAATTTGAAATTTTATACGATCGCAATACTTTCCTTTACTATATATTCTATGTATAGATAAGTGAAAGCAAAAAGCAAAATAGACAAACAAAAAAAAATAAATGATTACTATATTTGAATTAATTATGTATTATATCAGCAAATAAAAATATATTTTGGAATCAAACAATCAGGAAAATTAGCATGTGGTAACATCGAGTCCCGTGGATATTATGATGACTTTTTGCCAAATCTACACATCGATGGCTTACTTCAGAGTGGTAATAATTTCATTTCCATTAGCTTTAAGAAGAATCCAATAAAAGGAAAATTACATCTTTTCAATTAATTTTTTGATTGAACAGATTTAGGTATAAATTATTAATTCTGAAAAAAGGTGAGATGATCAATGCAATTCTCAATTCTCTGTATAATATGTGTTAGGTATTTATAATTTTTTTTGGATTGTAAATTTATAATTTTTTTTTAACGGTTTTTCGAAGAGAAACACTTTTGTAACTAAGCTTCATCCTCTATGTACATAATTGATGCTAATATCAATATACTCAAGTGGACTACTCATGATTTTAGTCCTATGGGATCGAAAACTTTCCCAAAGTAACGCTACATTAAGGACCGAACTCGATTAGGCTGTAAGTGATTCTCAAGTTTCTAGTCGTTACGCTTCTAACAACAGAATACTTAACCAAAACGTTCTTTAAAAATTTCCTCTAAGACATCAAGATGGATCTACATAAATCTAGAAATCATTTAATAAAAAATAAAATATTTATAGGATTTGATATATAAGAGGGAAACAAAATTTAAAGAAAATAAATAAAAATTTGAAAAATATTGTTATGTGGTTATTGGACTCAAAATTAGACTTTATTTAAAGTTGGTTAATTTAACAAAAAAAGGAATAACTAAAAAATATCTTACAATATTTAAACCTAGTTAATACATGTTAATTGTTGTAAGGATTCAATATAAAATATTGGGGAAAAAAGTCATATTTTTTTACCCAAAAGCAGAGTTAAATTAAATGATTCAATTAAAAGATCCGTCTTAAGTCATTTGAAGCTCTATTTTTGTTTATTTATTTTTTTTAATGACATAAGATTATCTTTTTATTTTATTTTATTATTTAACTAAAGTTTTTTCTTATATTTTTTATAAACATATATATTTTCCAGTAATTTTTAGAATTTTAAATTGTGTTCATTTTTATAGAATCATCCAAAATGAGCATATTAATTTATTAGAAAAATTCTCTTTTTGTATTTTTATCATAATTTCCCTTTTCATTTTTAAAATTTAAATATACAACTGTATTTAAGATGAATTTATAAGAAGTAAGTGTGATAAGAAATGATATTGTACAATATTTGTGGAGATACTACCTGTTGGTACAACTTCAATAACACTCCTAAATTACAAGATACCACCTTCATTGTAAATTTAATTTATTTAAAATACGGTAAAGCATTATTTAAATACTGCCTGAATAAAAATGTTTGCCGATTTTAATAAAAAAAAATTATTCCTTTTAAAATATAAAATGGATTACATCATCAGAAAATGATATCGTGTGTTCAGAAATGTATCAGGGCACACCTCATTAATGTTTACCATTAATGATAAATAGGCAAGATAACCGTTGGATAATAAATAGTAATTAGCTTCTGTCGAATATAAACTTGAGCTCTAGCGATAAGCGCAAAGTGATCGGTATTTTATCATCTCTGTTTCATCAGCGTGATGGGTCGTCATCGAATTTCAGTCGAGGTAACAACTTTCCGGGAAATGGTTGAATTGTTTAATTTTATCTTTTCCTTAAGCTAATCACGTAACAATTTGTTGGTTATTAGTAACTTTCAACTTTTATTTTATTATGTTTTTACTAATTTACTTTACTAATAATGTAATATAAAATATGATTTTATTGTTATTTGTTTTTAACGTTTTTATTTTTATGTAGCGTTGCTAATTCGTTTAGGAGTAATTTATTTCAGGCCAACTTATGTAAATTTTTTTATAGTAAAAGTTTTCGCTTGTTATTTATAAATATATTATTTACAAATATTTAAATATAATATAATAATAACCATTGCATCATTAATGGTTATTAAACAAATTAATTTAAAACGTTATTAAAGTATAACGTGAAGCTGGGTTGCTCATTGGGTAGACACTTTTAACTCTGAAGGACCGGGTTTGAATCCGGCTGTGGTAGATAATTATTTTCTGTTTCACTGTAGCCGTGAGTCAGGCCTGTGGGTTCAGAAGCTATCCCTTAACCTTAACTGAGTAAACATCTGGCGGTGGAGCATGATTCTAACCAAATATTAAAATTATTCGACGTTCATATTTCTATTAGCGCTTGTTTAATGAACTATGAAGTAGCTTATGATGTTTATCTTCGTATGAGTAGTAGTTTTTATGATATTTTCCAAAATAAATTCACAAAATGTTAATTTCTAGTTGATCGAATAAAATTTTTAAAATATCATAAAAACTACAACTCCTACGAAGATGAACGTCACAAGCTACTTCATATTACATTAAACTAGCTTTAATTTGAGTGCTGATAGCAACATATAATCTATATATACAGGGAAGGTAGTTCTAGGATGTGTACTGCGAGTGGCCTTGGTCTGTAGCATTGGGGTGAGTATAGTGTGCTGTTATTAGGGTACTGTATGTATGTGTAAGTGTTCTGTTCCCAGCAGATGAATGTGGATTCATCATATGTTAATAATTTTTGTTACGTACACATGAAGAAAAAAAATTAGAAAACAAAATTATGGATGAATGAAAATTTAGAAATAATTTAAAATAAAATAGTAGTCGTATTAATATATTTAAAAACAAATAAATATGTTAAAATGTAATAAATAAGTTAAAAATTAATAAATAAGTTAACAAGTTAATGAAGAATAAACAGCTTAAAAATATTAAATCCCTGTAATATTTTCGGCTACTAATTTATTTGTAAATATTAGAATTTACATTATTTTTTTCTGTTCTTTTTAAACTGTTTTAATTTTAAGTTATAGCTTCTTGTTTAATCCATGTTATTATAAATAGTGATAAAGTAGCTTATTCATAGTCAGATTATTGTTATGTATTCATTTAAAATAAGTGTGATATTTTTAGTTTTCGTTACAGTGGAATGCTACAATTAATAATAAATTTTTCAGATCATTATGATTTAATTGAATTTCATTCAGTAATGAGTAATTCAATTTTAATATCAACAATCATTTCACTATTTTAAAACAGATTTGAAAGTGAAAAATTGCTAACATGATTTCTTCCTAATGAAAGCGGACGAAAAGGCAGACAGTAAAAAGACCTCTCTCACCTGTATTTACCCTGAGTCCTAAGCAAGCAGAGGTTTATTAACCAAACGGAACGATTTCATGCGGCTAGCCAGGCTTTTACAGTTGGATATTCTTGTAAATCGAGGTAGTGAATTTTAAGATTTCCCCTTATATTTTACAATTATCTTTCGTCAAGTGCATTTAGGCATAAATTTAGACCTAATTAACTAGACTGGTAGTTAGAAAAATCGTCAACTAATATAGGAAACAAAGAACAATGCAGAAAAAAATATTTTTCTTTTAAAATGCCGGTTTTGAAATTAGATTGTAATAGTACAAGAGCCTAGGAGGGTCAAAAAAGTCATTTATTTCACCCTAATATTCAATTATCTAATGAAAACATTGTATAATGACTAGTCAAAATTTACGAGCCTACCAAGTATAGATAAGGGGAATAAATAATGGCGGCTGTTTCAAAATGTTAAAAAAATAATAATTATTTATGCGGAGCTCAGTATCTTGAAAACTACTAACAACCTTAGAAAACCTAAGAGAACACCATTTAAATCAGAATAAATTTGCTAAAATATAAGCCCTAATTGACTCGAAACCTTGAGATGGTGTTAACAAGAACGGAATTGACATTTTGGCTTTGCAGGAAATATGGTGGATAGAATCGGACGTCATTAGACTCAAGGATTACATCGTGATAAATAGTGGAAACAGGACCAATAGGTTGGGTACTGGATTTATGAATAAAAAGAAGTGGAAAGGAAAGATTCTGAAATCTGAAAACATTAGCAATAGGATGTGCTATATGAGAATTAAAGGACGATTTTGCAACATATCCCTGATTTCAGTAAACGCCCCAACGAAAGATGTGAGGGAGAAGATAGAGAAATCTATTATGGTACGCTGGAAAGAATTTATGATAGCCTGCCAAGTTACGACACCAAACTAGTGGACTCTAGACACGCAACACATATTTGAGATGTCCGAGTGTATAGAGGAGCCGATTGCAATTCAGACCATTTCCTCAGTATTATCTACTAAAAACAGAAAATCACACAGCCCAGTAGAGAAACCGTAGAAAAGATTATCTCTTACAATGTCTATAAACTCAAGAATGAAGAAGTTAGACAGACATACGGTGAAAGCATCGACAAGAAACTCTCTGAATGTAGTGGAAGAACAGACGCCAGTAATAAATGGGAAAACTGGATCAGATTAATGCAGGAAAGGAGTGAATCCAGGATTGACTATCTGAAGAAGAAGGTGAGGTAGCCATATCGCGTTTATAGCAACAAGCGGAAAAGAGCTAGTGGTCTCTGGTGACGTATAAAAAGAGAACACGAAAGAGAGAAATACAAGCTTTTAAGACAACATGAAAGTAAGGATGCACGAGGTTTCTTTGGGGGAGTAAGACATATCAGACAGGGATATAATCCACGACATATTTTCACGAGGGAAGAGATAGGCGATCTTCTGACTGATAAAGGCGATGTCAGTAACAGGTGGAAGAGATACTTCCAAGGACTACTGAGCAAGGAAAAATAACTTGATACAGTAGAACCTCGACCTAGATCATATCCGAGAAAATGAAGATGGAATCACCACCTGAGAAGGAGAAAGTTTGGGAAGTACTTCATAGCATTAAAAATTATAAAGCTCTGGGAGTCGACTCTACACCGGTAGAAATGCAGAAGTATGGTAGCAGGACAGTTCTCGATGAACTATTCGAAATAATTTTCGATGTATGGGTGAATGAAAGGATGCCGATAAATTGGACTACATCACTTATATGCACCATTCATAAAAAGGGAAACAGGCTGGAATGTGAGAATTACAGAGGTATAGCCTTACTTAACGTAGCCTACAAAGTGCTATTGTCTTTGATTTACGGAGGTTGAAGACGTACATGGAGAAGATTGTCGGTGACTTTCAAAACGAATTCAGACAAGGAAGGTCGACAACTGACTGTATATTCGCCTGAGATAGCTATTGGATAAGATGTATGGACTTGATGTGACTCTCCATCATCTCTTCATAGATTTCCAGCAAGCCTATGACCGTGTTGATAGCGTAAACCTGTACGATTTATGAAGTTTTGGAATCCCCAAGAAGTTAGTACATCTGGTTCGAATGACAATGACCGGCTCTAAACGTCGGATTAAATCACAGGGCTCACTGGGACAGGAGTTTTCAGCCAATAATAGTCTCAGGCAAGGAGATCCTTTGTCGGTAACTCTCTTTAATTTTTCCATGGAGAGAGCAGTATATCAGTAGTATATCGAGATATAAGAACCAAACTAAGGAGCGCTAAGGTCGTCGTATACAAGACTATTATTCGTCCAACAGTCACCTATGGCAGTGAGACATTGGGTTCTAACGAAGGAGATGGAGAAGCGCCTATGCACCTGGGAAAGAAAGATACTTGAAAAATATGGGGACTAGTCTATTCTGATAGAGAGTGGATAATTCGAAAAAAATTAAGAATCAAGAACATTGTATGGCAGCCTGACATATTATGTGTAATAAAAAAAGGGAAGGCTGTGGTGGCTCGGGCATTTGGAGCGTATGAAGGAGGATCGTTTGCTAAGGAAGCTGCTTTTTGAAAAGCTGGGTTGTACCCGAAAGCGAGGACGTCCCGGAATGAGATGGTTGGACGATGTTGAGGCGGGCCTGTGCCAAGTTGGTGTCAGAAGATGGAGAGGGGTTGATGCCAATAGACTAGCCTGGTATACAATCTGATGAGGTCCATGCCCTGCAAGGGCAGGAGCGCCGAATAGTATGGTATAGTATGAGTAAATAAAATTTGTATAATGCATTAAATATTTGTGTTGGGTTCCTTACAAAAAAAAAAATAGAACTTTAATACTTATGTTAGTATTTATATTTTCTTATATGACGTATGCTGTGTACTTGCAGCAAGCACCACAGATGAATTTATCTCTGAATGGTTTGATCATGGAAACCTGGAGAAAAATTGAGTCAAATTCTACTAAATTATTTTATTTTTAATTTTCCTAAATTATTCTAAATAATTATAGTTTCCTAAATTAATATTTTACTTTAAAAGTCTTGTATAAAACGATTGATAAAGACCTTACCTTTTGTTATTTAAATTGTTGAGTAATATTGACTTACTTAACTTAGTGAAGTAATCAGGGAAAATATAGTGTAATTGTCTTTAACTCTTTTTAATTTGACCACTCAGCTGATGTGAAATATTATCAAACTTTATATAACATTAGATTATGGTGAGGTATCTAGAGCGACTGAAACTAAATGTACTGTGTCCATATTTGTGAGATATTTATAATTCTAATGGGCTTAAAAATATGTTAAAAATAAATTGAAAAATAACAGATTAAGAATAATTTAATCTTCGATGAAAATAAAAATCACAGGATAGTTGTATTAAACATAAGATAATTTAGACATTGTTTTAAAAATTGGATTTTTTATTAATTTAGCAAGGTAACTCTTTTAAGTGTTTTTTTCTCCTATTAAGGCTGGTGAAAATGCTTAACAAAGCGCTTTTGAAATCTGATTTAAAGTTGCTTGCATTTATTATCAGGCCTGTGGCCAGCTCTGGAATATTCCAAAAAATACTTCTCGTTTTAGATAATCCCTCTAATATATTTGTTTTCCATTCATTTTTATAAATTTTACCTTATCATATAGATAAAGAGAATCCAATTTATATGCAAATTTTCGAAATGAGACTGACGATATTAAAGTAGGAAAAAATACCTGCGTGTATAAAAGGTTTTAATTAATTATTTTCATGCTGTTATATTTCCGTTTTTTGTTAATCGTATTAATTACTAATGATGTCGATTACAGTTAGAAAAAAGCGGAATGAAAAAAAAATGATAAAACAGAGAGTCAAATGCTGTTTACGCTCTGTGAGTTTACTTTCAGTACCTAATTCATACGGTTGAAAACAGACTTTATTTAACTATTCCTATAAAGTTGAACATTTTTTGGTGTACGAGATAATCTATATCAAATTTTAATTTCAACTTTCATTAAATTTATATAAAGAAACAATCACTAATGTTTATTTATTTTTAAATACATTCAACAATTAAAAAAAATATGAGGTAGACATTTATGATTTTATTTTACTTTGTAGTGAAATACGCTCTTTATATTTATTCTCTTATCTTGTTTATTTTATGTAAGTATTCATTTTTATTTTAAGTACAAGTGGGTAGCTTGGTGGTAAGGCACTGTGCTACTCTAAAGTGGACCAAGGTTCGTATGTGGCAGGTAATAATTTTCTATTCCACTGTAGCCGTGAGGTTTGGGAGCCCTTAGCCCTTAATTCAGTAAAATTCTGACGGTGTAGCATGATTCTGAACAAATCTCCTCCTTGTACAACCGTTGGTCTAGTAACAGTACTTCCTTACAAAGTACTGCACTTCTGACCCTTCATGTGTTGTAGCGGCACAGATTTAATTTTTTTTTTAATACATTTTTATTTTATTGTTGTATTATAATTGTACCATCATTTATATCAGAAAACTCAAAATTGTCAGATCAATCATACATCAGATAGATCTTGAAATGATATTTAAAATTAAAATTATGAGAGATAAGAATGTAAGTTACATTAAAAAAAAGTAAGCATCTCTATTGATAATCTGGAAGAGTAAGAGAATCTTGATCGCTGCATGGAAATAGCTTCATAATGTCATATGCCTATCCATAATGTCCTATGCTAGGCTCTATACATCCTTTCGATCCTAGTATTTCCTAGTTTCCTTTCTATTCTAAGTTATTAGTACTCAACGCACCTCCTATATCCTAGAAAACCTGTAATTCATATTGTACTACCAGGTCTCGTTTATCTGACAGCTACCCTCCACCTCGCCGAACTGCTGCGTTTGATAAATCGTTTTTTACCTGAGCAGGAACTCCATGTCCTCTAGCATACGTCATGTACCAAACCTTCCCTCGTTTAAATCCCTTCTATTTAACTACCTTTTGATTCACCAATCGAATCCATTTTTATAATAGTACAGATATTTTTAATTACCTTTTTGTTTTGTTTCCTATTTAGTCATTTAGTTTTTAATTAATCTATTTTTTCTTCTTTGTATATAAGTTATTATTAAGTGAGGCCAAACTGTTTTATGGCCAATAAATGCTATTATAAAATTAAAATTATCTTTGTAATTGTTTCTAATGGACCTAGTCCCAAACTATTAAACTATTTTTCTTTTCATTTCATTTCATATGTCTACTTGCTATCTAAATAGCATTTATTAAATCCACAATAACACCTCGAATAATTATATTATCAACTATAATATTGCAAGTGGAAAAGTCGTGGTTGGTTACTGACAACGTTTAGTCACGGTGCTAATTTAACGGAATTCTATTACTAGAATTGATCTTTTTCATAATTGAAGTAAATATTTTTAGGACCTAAACTTTTCTTTCCTAGTCTCACTGGCATCGGCTGGATTTGATAAAAGCCCTCAATGGAATACCGAGCTCGAGTGGAACAAAAAATTCTATAAGAAAGAAAACTTCATTTTTCTCAAAAGAATGGCCCGGATAGGACCCTTTTCAATACCTCCCCCCAGTGCTAAAGGAATTTTTTCTGATTAGGATTAGAAGGGGTGAAGTACATTTCGGAATTTCTCATTGAAAATTTCTGACTGGCAGTAGGATTTTCTAGAGAAGCTTTTCGTATTGGGAGTTCAGTCTAAAGCTGGGAAGATGGGGTCAGACCTAATTAATTTAATTTAGATTACTTTAATTAAGACATTAATTTAAGGCTTTGAGGCGGAAAATCTAAATCAGGTTAAAATCAAAGTTCTATAAAGGGTAGAAAGATTGTTATAAGGAATTTCAGATTTTATTAAACTTATTTTTTATTTTGAATATTTTAATTATTTATACTTTTTACATAAAGTTTTAGTTCAGTGATTGATTAAGCTCCTTTCGAATATCCGATAGGAATAACTGAAGCATGTTCTTATTAGTAATCTTAATAGTTTAAATATTCTTTTTGTTTTGAATTATTATTTTCAGTGATGAACCTTTGTTATCGACCGAGACAAAAATGTGAGGATTTAATTTTAAAGGATCATTATTAAAAAAAAGAACTATGTCTGTCCTCTGATGTTCACGGTTTTTTTTTTTCGTGACTGAAGAGTCGATTTTTTATTGATTTACCATGCAAGTCACAGGCCAGGAAGATCCTCGGAACTCGAAATTACCAATGGTCGTTTCTGCTTAAATTTGAGGTGGAATATTGTTTTATTACTCCCATATCTTGGTAATTTTTAAAGATTTAAGAAAGAAGCGTTGTGCAGTAATTACAAAAAAAGGTGAAAAAAATATATATAAATTGATCCAATTCCAATATATCTTTTTTTAAGTATAACTATTTGAAATATTAACCATTGCGTAATAATTTTTTGCTTGATATTTTAAGAGGGATTCATTTTTAATTTTTTATCATTAATTAAAACCTTGAACCACGTCATGTCATTTTCAAATACTTCCTTCACCTCTGTCATTAAATTAAAAAATTTCAAATTTCTTAAACCTTTCGTAAAACTTCAGGATGTAATTGTATGAATTTTTTTTAAATCCTGTTTTATATAGTTATTTTTATCATAGTGGTGATTTATATTCATTTTAGGAATTTTCGTTGTATACATAAAAAAAAAAAAATTATATACCATAATTTTGCAACTGTTATAAAAATTATCCAAAAACATATGTTTATATTAGAACAAAAACTAAAAATGTTAACATTCTTTCTCGCGCAAAATTAATTTTTATTTTATTTACGATTATTACAATATGCCCCAACCTTGGGTAATAAGTGATAGTGATAAATGAGCACATTCATACTAAAATTAAAAATAATAAATACACAAACACACACAAATAAAAGAAAAATCCTTAACTAAATAAAAACTCTTTTCTAAATTTCCTTTTTATCAACCCTAAACGCAAAAAGTGGGTCTGAGGAACTTATAGCGATATTTATTTTTCTATGATATATATATCTTCTAAATTACATTTTTTTTTTAGATGCATAATCATTTTCTCATAAATCAGTATGTTAGTGCAGTAATTGATACATTATATTGAATGCACTATTTAATATAAAAAGTAGAGAAATCATTTTACCAGTTGCGTGACAGATTAATTAACTTCTGAATAAGACAATATTACATTTTTCAAATTACCTTTTCCACCTTCAGTTATTTTTATTTGCTTTCTAATGAGACAGATGTTGAACCAATTGATCAATTTCATTTATGAAACGTTTTAATTAATTTGGAATTCGGAAGTTTGGACTATTAATGAAGTGCGTTTAGTTCTTTAAGAAATACGAATAAGTAAGTAGTGTACTGTATCATTCAAGATCCGAGGGCATAATCATACCTTGATTTGGAGATGAATTGCCCTTGGAAACAGAGGACTGATGCAAAGCCTTGGCAAAGACAGTTGGAGTTGGCAAGGTCTATGAGCTCTATCTCTCGCTTCATCATGTTAAAGCAATATACTGAACCAGTCCGGCCCCGCAGCTGTAGATTGGAACTCTGTCAGGCCATTTAGTGCTCCGCCTGGGCTCCGGCTTATTGATTTCGTTAGATCTTACGATTGGAAACCGGAGTCTTCTCCGGCCCTCATCAAATATTCAATATTTCACCAGAAGGGATTGGACATTTATGAGATTCTCTTTGATCTATTTCGGCTCTGAAGAAAGCGATGAGTATGGAAGAGGTATGTTCCTTTGACAAGTTACACTGAAGCGGATTAGAAATTCTTATACAACACGTGTTCCATTCTGATGATGATTGGAACTATTGGATAAAGATCGAATTTATCAGAAGATCTAAAAAAGTTATTTCATAAATTACATAAATGCATTGGCCTAAGCCAAAATTGTAATTTTATTAATAATCGTTTTTTAAAAATAAAATATGGAAAACCTTCTTAATGGATCCAGACCATTTAATAAAAAGATTATATATGTATAATTTTCGTTACTGTAGCCGTGAGTCAACCCAGTGGATTCGGGATCCCTGCTAGTGAACACCCAGCCTATTACGAGGGCACCGATAGGAGAAATAACTGGCGGTCATTCGTGTTTTGTTTTTTTTGTGTAACAATATTGTACTTTTATCCTATATTACAACCATATCACGATTTTATGAGTGTTTCATTTTGATATTCAATCACTGTTTAATGCACTTCTGACCAACAGTATCTGATTGACTGGTTAATATACACAAGTAATTAAAAAAAGGGACCTGGTACAAAAAAAAAAAACATGATAGAAGAAGTCTACAGTTTTATGGCTGTATAAAGATAATTATTAATTGAATACGCAGTATCCTTCTTCATATTGAGATAATTTTTTATCTTATCTTGTATGGAATTTATCTTTGAAGTAAGAAAGAAATTTTCTCGCATTTTCATGGCAATGTTGTCACTGCAGGCTATGTAACTTCGTTAGCTATTTATTGTATAGTTTCCTGATGATATAAAGCCTGGTATTCCCCTATAACTGACCTATATTACACAAAAAGAATTGTCGAATCGTACAATTAATTAGAAATTAGTGCATAAAAAAACAACAATATTTTTATTGTAGTAAAGTCTGAATATATATTAAAATTAAAGAACTCAAGTTATAATTATAAATTGAACCTCCAATATCAAATTTATAGATAAATATAATTATAGTAAAATAAATTAATACAAACAAATATTATAAAAAAATCAATTTAAATAGAATAAAGCTTCTTAAACATGAATGTATCTATTTAATATACTTGCAGACAGCCTGTGAAAGTCCGGGCCAAGATTGTATTTAGTGAAAATAAAATTATACAGACTGAATGAATAATATTTTTCTTTGAATTATTTAGACTTAATTAATAAAGAAAGAACCAATCTACACCTCATCACTCTCATGTAAAGAAAATAAAGTGTTGATGACACATAACTAAGCAGGCTAATTTTTGAAATTGATTAGTCAATTAAAGATAATCGTGTTTCATATATAAAGATATTGGTGTTTTAACTACTAGGAAGGAATGAATGAGCATTGTTAATTCAATATTGATACTTAATAATTATTTCAGGAGAAATTAATTTCTTAACATCAGTACCTATTAGAGCGCATCAGAGACTAGAAAACTTCCACATAGTAGCATAAGAGGCGAAAAAATAATATTTTCGAAATTTTTAATACTATAATGGACTTTGTAGTTTTAAAACATAATAGTTGAGTCACATATGCTCATTATGTTGAAAGTTGGTGAAACGTTTAACTTTATTAATAAGATAAAATGATTCTTCGCTTACATAACAAAGTTTATTTTTGTGTAATTGTAATTGTATTTCATAATTTATAACAGATATTATATTATATTTAATTATATTCTATCAACACTACAAGTTTATAAACGGGAAACACAATCTTGCATTTGTTTATTAATAAAACAAAATTTTCACTCAGTAGTAGTAACAATAAAATAGAAATTTTAAAAATAAATTATTATTTAAATAGCTTGAGAAATTAAAGAAAAAATTATCGGGAACTGACCCGTAATAAAAATTGACTTTTTATTTTATAATTATTTAATTCGTAAAAGAGACAGTGATGTGAAAACAGGTACAGGTTTATTCGAATGAATTACATAATCATAGAAATTCCTAGCCATTATGATTAGGAAATGAGGATTCTCTGTGAAACAAATAAAAAAAAAAAAAGAAAAAAAAGAGATCGTGATTGATGAAAGGGCCAAAAACAAAGTAACTTTGGCAGATGAACTACGTTGACTAGCTTTCCCATCTATTTCAATTTCAACTCATAATAAAACTCTGGAAAAATAAAATGGACAATAAAAGTTCCACACTCTTGTGTTATAAATTGTTAGTTGATGAATTTTTTTAGATAATTGATTTAATAATAAGTTTATGAAAAAAAACAAATAAATGTATTGGCATATGAATAAATTTATTATAATTACAAAAATAAAATAAATTATTTATATGGGTTATAAAGCAGAAATGAAACAATAATATAAATAAATGCACCAGTCTGTTTCTGAGAACTGCCAGAAACATGTAACTGTCTCAGAGAATTTAAAACGAGGCAAAAAATATCAAAATTTACTACTTTTTTAAAAAATAAAAATATATAATGTAAAAAAATTAATGTAAAATAAGGTTTTGGCGTTCATTAAGTCATAAGTTCATTTTTCCAAAGCTACAGTTTTATCATATTTTTTTTGAAAATACAATTTGCATGATTCTTGTTCAATTATTAGACAAGAGAAATGAACCTTAACGTATAAGTATTAATTATAAATTACAATAGATGAAAAGATGTAAAATAATAATTCACAATAGAGGAAATACGAGGCTCAGAAAATACAAGAATTATGTTTGTTAGCATATTTTATAAAACTTGATTAAAATTTGTATATTCATTAATAATTACGAAGGTTGACATGATTAAAATCTAGGCGAGGCATCGAGATAATTTATTGGTTCCTACATTTGAAAACACTTTTAATTGAACGTTTTTTGTTCAACATCAGTGAAAACATAATTATTTCTCTAGCGTTGCTATTATTCATAATGCATTATTTAAGTTTCTCCCTCAGGGGATGGGACACGGAGAACAATGAATGTTTGTATATAAATCTTACTGTGAATAGAGCTCAGTATCATAAGACGAAAAAAAAACTTTTTTTTAATATTTTTAGGCCATGAGTTTTACGTGTTCATAAAAGAAACAGTGTCGTGGTTGGAAGTTCTGAAGAAAAGTAAGAGAAGAACTTTTTTATATTTCCTATCATAAAGTTTTACAACTTGTTTTCTCGTCTAAAATGGAGTCCAAGAAGGAAGTAGGTGTACATCGGGTGTTAAACGAAAATCTACTTTATTGATATTTGAAATGGATTAGCTTTATCTATCTGGACTTTCTTTCTCTTTTTAGCCTTGCACTTCCGTAGAATTAACCATTCCGTTTTAAATGCTTTTATTTATTTTTTTTAACGGAGAAATTATATAATCGGTATAATCGATTGAAATGTTCAATTAATATAAAAAGGTTAATTAAAAACGACTACATAAAAATATTCAAAAGATTTAAAAATTAAATGCCACAAATCTGAAAACAATAAGCCAAAACTGCCAATGATTTTTTAAAAAAAGTATAATAAGCTTTGTTCAAATATTTGCTTCCTGAACTGGATTTTCTATAAACTAAAATTCACCTAGGCCAATTTCGAACCATTCCACTTCTGACACTAGGTTGACAAGGTAACCTTTATACTCTTGGTCATCATGCTTCCAGGTTTACATACGCAATAGTGAATATTGCACGCGGAATTTGCAAATATTTTTGAATTTTTACCATGTTGTAATATTGAAATGAAACTGGTAAATTACCCCTGCCGAGATTAATTTATTATTATTGTTATTAAAGCTAATATGGAATCAATACTTAAATAAATAAACAAAATACATTAAAATGTTACATCACTTCAGTACACTTTCCTCTTTCAAATCCCACTTATTCCATTATTTCCTCATCATCCAGTTCACGTAAAGTTAAAATAGATATTCCATAACTGCATATAAACTGTATAAAAACTGATGCATGAACTCTGTAAATATTAATACTTGTAATTAATATTATTCTGTAAAGTTTAATTTTTTTCTGTTTAAAGACCTAAAAATGACTCTATTATTATTATTATTATTTTTACTTTGTAATAATAATTCTTTACTCGAAGGCTCTAAAGTCCATTAAATATTGTATAGTGTTACGTCCCGGTGAATGTTTATCTGATGTATCCCAGAATAAATAAAAAAAAGTTATCATGTCTCAAGTTAATGTAATATATCCATGAACTTTTTTTACTATAGATAAAGGTATAAATATAAATGTTATTTATGAACCCCAAGATTTTGACGTACGGCTGTCACTTGTGTAGCGTGGAAGTTAAAAATTAGGGTAACTGAGCACTCTTCAAGGATTATGGAATACGTGAAAACTGGTATACTGCTCTGAATTATAGACACTCTTACTGCTACGTTAAGGGATATAAATATGTTAATTTGCTATATAATTATGGCAGTATGAATTTCAAACCCATTAAAATATAACTCATTCACTACTGTGCTTATTTTTGGAAATTTCCATTGTTCATTAAAACGGTTGTGATTAATCTGTTTCTATCTATTAAAAAAACTTTTATTTTTCACTTCTGATAATGATATGTTTTTTAAACGATTATAAGTTCATTTTAAATACATTTATGTTTATTAGAAACACTTTAAAGAATTTATTTAGATACTTGAAATTACAATTAATTTATAACATTTATCTTATTTTATTTTTAATCACAGCGATGTCAGAGGAAGTCTGATCGAAGGACCGTTGACACGGCTCCAGTATTTACTGACCCCGGAGAGGAAGCCTGATTCTTAAGAGGTTTTTCACGAAGGAGAGACCCTCCAGTCTTGCGCAAACAGTGCTACCAACCCGATAAGGCTAACCGGAAGTTAATGAATTTACCAGGGCAGATAAAGAGAGCCGAGGTGGCAAGGAGGATGGAGATATAAATCATTTCGACCCTAATCTGTTCTCCTGAAAGGTTAATTGCAGAGCCCACTTCCGCTCTTTCTAAATGTGTCTCCCCCCCTTCATTTAATTATCCACCGCCACTGAGATGGGACATCATATATTTAATTTATAAGAGGTCTGTCTTTTCCAATGTGGCATTGTCAGTCTCTTTCAGTGTAAAATAAATGATGGAATACTGCCAAGGGTCCTTGAAATCGTAAGTACCTATTGAATAAAGGATTTAACCTTTCTAGAGTGTCCACTCTTTATGAAATATTTCGTCTTTATTTCTCTGCAATTTCAGGCTTCATCTCGGAGATTTATGAGTCTGTATATAAATATAAAATATTATATTATATAATATAACGTTAAAAATTTTATTCTTATTGGTTTTTTTGTATGTGTGTGTTTGAATAACGTTAAACTAACGTTATTGGTTAAAATAACGAAAAACGATTTACATCAATTTAATGAAATATATAAAAGAAAACGAAATATATGGTATAATGGGCAAGAAAGAAAAATATATGTTACAATGAAAGAAAACAAAATGTTACACAGGATAAAAAATATACTGTATATAATTTATCCATTGTAACATTTTTTTCTTTCATTGTAATATTTTTTTTTGCTTTCCTGCCCATTTATATGCATATATATATTTTTTTTGTTTCAGACATTTCATTATGTTGTTTTAAATTGTTTTTCATTATTTCAGACACTACTTGCATATCTTATTATGTTAATTCCATTTCTCATCATTTAAATTTTCTTCCACACCATTCATTATGTTTAATTTTTTATTTCTTCAACACTTTCTGTTTTTTAGTTTTTCAGAATTTATTTTGTATATGTCCTACTTCTTTAATATTATATTTTATCTTCCATTGTAATCAATCAACTGCTATCTACTTCTATTGTTATTAATCAACTACTTTCTACTTAATTCATTGTTATGTATATTTCTAAATTTGTTTATTCACTATTTTATTTTATTTTTTATGTTTTTTCGAGTGATGGTTATTCTCTTTTTTGTTTTTGTTTTTTAGTCCTGATAAAGGCCTGAAATTCAGGTCAAAACGTTAGCAGAAATAAATAAGTTTTTGTTTTTGTATTTTTTGACAACGCATAAAAAAGTAGAAGTTTTCAAATCTTTTAAAAATCCTCTAACATTTTGTGGAAAACAGTTAACACAAAATCTACATACATCAATACCGATAGTAAAATATTTAAAAACAAAATACAAATTTCCGCAACTGACCAAATTAAAAATTATTCCAATAGATTGTTGAATCTAGGCTTAAAAACTGATTTCTTTGCGTAAAATGGCAGTGGCATATGATATAGATAGATCTGACAGCTTAGAAGAGACAGGGGATATTATAATAATAGGATTAAATCATATCATATCTGTAATCCGGGTGTTATAGATCCTATAATTTTCAGCAAGAATCGGTATCGTAAATATTACATTAAATGCATAATGATTTTAACAAAGGGACTAAAACAATTGCAACATTACTGTTTCAAACGGCCTAAAAAATAAAGAGAATAGCAGAATCTTCCGAAGCATGAAATAGCATTAACTTCTTTTTACAAATCTTCTTGCAAATTAAGTTTGGATATACAACCAATGAAATGGTTCCCATTTTTTTTACATATCTATTTTTATTTATATAGATTTTATTATAACAATATTATTTTTCTACAAGAAAATCTAACTTCAGCGCTATATATGTTTACACACACACACACACCGTTTGGGTTAGGGCGCCCTCCTGAGACCCATCTAGCCTTAATAAAATGATTACTCTTCATTGGAGAAAAATCTGGCGGCTGATCTTAAGAAATCACCTTCTTGTAATAACCATTGTTCAAGAACTGTACTTCTATTTAGAGATGCAAATATCAATTCAATTTTTTTTTATTACTGTTATATTTGTACTAAAACAGCCTTTGAAGGATTTCGGATTCAGTATTTAGTAAAGAAATACTGTTTCTAGACCAATTATTGAGTAAAAAGGTGATTTGGTATCGATCAACTGATTTTTCCCTAATTAATAACATTAGGTTTGCCATTGGAATAGGTAATCCCATATAAATCAAACAAATTAGTATAAAATTGCTGACTTATATTTTTTTTATCATAAACCATTGATAAAATATAAAATGAATATTAGGAGGTACAAAAAGTATTTTAAAGTACAAAAAAAATGACATTAAATCTACTGGCTAAATAAAACACTGGAAATTTCTTCTCTTACTTCTTTCTGTTTGATTAACTATGAGTCTGGAGTATTTCTTTGATTATTATTCATATTTCTTGGATCCACCTACACCCGTGCATTATTTAAAATAACTTTTAAAATTGGTAAAACATAGAAGTTCGTCGTTTACCAATATAGCATTATTAAACACTTTAGTTTAACTGTTTAAGCTTTACCCAAAGGTATAGATGTCGCAAATAAATTTTAACAATAGTTTCGGGCAAATAAAAAAAATTATAAGTATATTTTTATTAAAAAAATAACATTTGTTAAAATTTATCTCCTGTTCAGTTACTAAAATGTGACATAGTTTCTTTTAACTTTGAAGTACAAATATTAATGCAACCAAAATAAAAAAAAAAGATTTATATTTTATGTAAACTATAGTTTCCATATTATAATCTGTACTGTGGCATTTAGGATAGTTTTAAATAATTTCTTAAGAATTTCTAATTTTTTTTTATTAAAATTCAGTAATGCTTTGCCATTTCAGGCGTCTGTAGAATTACAATTGAATATTTTATTTATTTAAATGATACAAAAAAAAATCAAATCATGTAACAGTTTCATTCAATTGTTTAATTACATGTAATTAATAACTGTAATGTAATCCATTAATTAAATATTAATTAATTAGATCAATTTTCGTTCAATCATAAGTGTAAAACCGCTCAAATGTGGCCAATTAACTTAGAAACCTCATGCACTTTCATAAAGCCATAACGTTACTCAGCTTATAATCATTAGCGAATTGAACGATATGGATTTTTAATTTAATCATTTGATATTAGATATTTAATTTGGATTCTTTTAAAAACACACAAATTTTTCTTTTCTAATATTCAAATATATTCTAAAATTTGAAAAAACTTTGAGATTGAACGTGGATACTCTAAGTTTAGTTGGTTCAAATAGAAGTAGTAGTTATAAACATGAGCCATTTTTCTGTTGTTTTTTTTTTAAATAGTATTATGAATGGTATAAAAGTTTAGTATTTGTGAAAATTTTTTTAATATGATTTCCATTTAAAATCATATTTAAAATATACAATTAATTAAAAACAAATAAGCAATTTATTTGAACAAATAACGAATTGCCGTAACTGAGATAAGGGCTGCATTAACTTTTGTAAAATTCTCTCTGGTTTTAGGAAGGAAGTTGTTTAAGTGGAAAAAGATAGGCTTGAGGTAGGGCATCCTCCCATCAGAAATAAATTTTCAATATCAACAAACGATCGACCATGAATCTTTCCCTCGTTGGGTCTCAATGCCACACAGAGATATGAATATGAATAAAAATTCGGTATTATTTGTTAGCAGTATCAGCTTATGTCATCTAACAACATAAAGTATTATCAGTCGAAAACACAATTAGTGGTAATTTGTTGGAAAAAACAGGGTTTTATATAATTATTTGTATTCCTTAACTGATGATAAATATCTTTCTGATAAGATATTCAGTAATTGTAACCAGCTATAATATTTTTTTTTCTTTCCTCCTTTATTAAATATATAAATGTCAGAATTAATATATATCTAAATGTATACATATGTATACATATGTATTTAGTGCCCTTCCTTTGCATGGATTTATAAGGGGTTGGGCTGGGTCCACTGAAGGTGTTGGGAACAGAGAACTACAATCCTGGTTATAGCAAACTTTAGGAGACCAGCAACCGTTCGTCTTAACCAAGTTTGTAATATCCGAATAAAGATTCAAACGAGCGTGTTATTAATGCAGATAAGAACGACTTTTTTCAAAACAACACAATATCTATAACATTTCATTAATTAACCATCTATTCTGAATATGGAACGACTATAATTGTATGGGTATTTGATTGTTTTTGTTTGACAAACAGATTTTTAGGATACTTTATTTAGAAATTCTGAAGCATTGATGTGGTTAATTCTTTTCATTTAGCATTAAATAAGAATTCCTGAATAGTAAAAGGATAGTGTTTTGAGGTTTAACGACTTGAAAAAATATTTATTATAATATTAAATAATAAAAAGTTAAGTAATAATTCTTAACAGAATTCATTATTACAGGTAAATTTGAAATTTCTTCACTATTTTATATTGTTTTTGTACACTGTTTTAATACATTTCCTCAAAAATTCAGCATTTGATTCCATTAAAGATAGAAAAAATGTAAATTAAACCCAAGTATATTACTAGGAAACAGACAAAAAGAGATAAAATTTCAGACAACTGGAGTAATGTAAAATTATTAAATTCTATAAAAAAAAACTAATGAATATACAAAAGTGTTTTTTTGGACATGAAAAAATTGGGGTAATGGTCATGAGTAGTGGAAACACGTGGAGTTGCAATTTCGGAAATAAACTTGATTTTCAAATCAAATCTACGCTTTCTAGGAAGGGGGTATTGTAGTAAAAACAAAATATTTGACAGAACAATAGTTCATTAAATAAATAACATGATCTCTATGATTTCTCCTGTTTGGGTTTTTTTAAAAAATATACTTAATCTACTATATAGTGATTGTGAAATGAGGATCATAACATCGGGTCTCTACATATTTTCAGTTAAATATAAAATAAATAATAAATTAATAAAAAAAAAAAATCCTCATACCATCAAACGAATTGGTAATGTATCTTCAGTATACACAGCGTAAACTTTGTAATTTTTCAGGCTAGTCTTATCTGATTCTATTCTAAACTGGATTCCCACATGTAATTTGGGCTTCTAAAAGCAATGTAAATTGGTTAAATAATGTTAATTCCACCTGGAATTTTAAAACGGATTGTTAAGAGAAAATATAATGACAAATTTATCAGAAAATTAACTAACCGAAGGTCAAAGTTATTTCTGTCATGGAAAATTACATTTTTATTTTCGAAAAGAATTTTGAAAATAAAAAATCTTCAACGGCAAAATCGTCACGAAAATGGTTTACTGTTACACTATAATATTCACGTACTACATATAATACACAATATAATAGAATACATTATAGAGAGATAGAGAAGTCAGAGGAGCTAAGCTTTTGAAGCCGAAAAACTCAAAATAGTATGAATCCTTGTATCTTGCGGGATACACTACCAAGTTATAATTTAAGCACTTCAAGTGTAGCATATTTAGTGCACGAACAATTATTTGTTTTTTAAACACGTAGCCAAAACTGAATTTAAGTTCTTGATAAATATTAATTAAGTATAACGTTTTTTTTTAATTTTAAATATTTTTAAAATAAAACAAAGTAGGAATCTGTTGATTTGAAATTTTCATTTATATGCAAAAACAGTGCCATTATTCATTAACGATACAGTAACCAACTTCTAACTTCTGTAAATATACGACTGTTCAGCCACTAAGGTTTAACCCGAGCTTTGGCCTACTCCCCTGAGAACCACACATTGCAGAGGGCAAAGCTATTTACCATCGCTTTGCTGTTTTCATTCCGGTTCATGACAGTTTTAATTTATTTAGTTAAAAAAAATAAATATTGTTTTGATCTTTTTATAAAATATTTAAATACTTCTCACCATCAATTGTTTTGTAATTAAAAAAAGAGAAATTATTTACATATTAATTAAATTAAGTAATAATTAAAATAAAATATATTCCTTTTGTAATTATGACCATCTCATTACAGTGATTATAATTGTATCTTGAGCAAAAGCAGTTATCAATTTTTTATTTATTTATTTTTTTTTAAGGTTACAGTTAATAAACGTTTCACAAACAACGGTATTTACCATGAAAACGAGTGCCTTACTAAATATATCGATATTTTTGCATATCATAACCAATTATATTATGATCTATCATTTTTGGTTTGAAGTTTTATTCATTTATTTTATTTTTATACCATAGGTCATTTTTTTTTCAGTTTTATATTTATGTATAGAATTATATATCACATACTTTATATCCGTAATTATAGAAAAAATAAATAGGTTTAAAATAATTACATTAATACGTTGTAACAGTAGGAAATATCATCACCTAAACTAACTAAAGTTGAAAAAAAAATTCAATTATGTAAAAATAAAACCAAATATAACTGTTATTTTGTTTGTGCGTCAGCTAAATAAATTGTAATCATAAATGCTTACCGTTGATAATTGCCAATAATGACGAGTATAACATGGCGGAAGCTATGCTCTTTCAAAATATGATTCAGTTCCACTATTCCAATTTTTTTTAAATTTTAGATAATTGTTAATTTTATCTAATGAAGGACCTCACATATAACATTTAGATGACTAAATGTTTTACATAATGAATAATACTGAATATTTACATAAAACAAATGAAGCATCTCTTGAGCTCGGAAAATTAATTTAATATAAACAGAGACTGGATTTTCGTGAAAATTCATATTTTGTTTCCTTCTAAATATAATCTAGTGAATAAATAATCTAGTGGACATTCAAATGTCATTGATTTTAACTTTGCACGAAATGGCTCGTTTTTTGTGTTTTTCCAGAATTTTGGACGTTTTTGAGTTTCTTCTACTCAAAATTGCAAGTTTTATTGTTTTGGGGCTTTTTTAATTTTTGATGCATACATTTTTAATGCTTGAAATAAATTTCTCATATATTCACATATAGGAGATGTACACCAATATTTATTATTTTTTTATTTCTTATTTAATTTAAAAGTTGAAGTAAAGCACACTCGTAAACATAAGAAAACTTAAAAGTAAACATAATTGATGAATATTATTAACTAATAATTTCGGTTAGCAATGAAAAGATCTTTTTTTCATCTTTCTATCTTTCTAGATCTTCTAGAAAAACCTGTTAAGAAGAAAACGTCTAGTCTTTTAGTTTCTAAATTGGACTAGTAAAACATTTCTAGTCCTTTATTCTTCCGTTTTACCTAGTTGTGGTTAGTGGAAATTTTAATATTTTTTATCATTATATCATTATATCATAAAACCAATGAATATTATTTTTAATAAAAATCGAACTAAAATACAATTGATCTGAACAATGTGAATTAATATACCTATACATTCTTAATCAAACGTTTTAAAGTCCCTTTTTTTAATTTTTTGGTTAATGGTATACAATCGTATATAAATATACAATGGAAAAGCTAAGCGGAAGAACATGATATTTTAATTTTGGAGGGAAATTTAAAAGGTAATTTTGATTTAAATAACTTTTAAATACTGCTTTCTACGTAGTGTCTGTTTTTTCCTGAAAGGTTTAAGAAGTTGATAAATTAAATTTCAGTTTTGATAATAGGAATGTAAAATCTTTTTTCATAATTAATTAGTTGCCTCATAGCTTTTCAATTATTGGCAAAATTTTAGAGTGATTATTCGTATATATTAATATATTGCTTTTGGTTTATTTTACTTTTCCATGTTTTTGACTTATAGATAAAAAATATATAAACTTATTATTTGCTCATATCGTTTCAAAGGCTTATAATTTTAAGAGCATTTTCGAGTTTTAGCTATGAAAAAACCTTGTTCGAGTAATATTGCTTGTAGATGATATAGTGCGTGAGCTTAAGTTGAACTACATGGTAATGTCGATTTGCATATCAAGTACGTGTGACCTGTAACCTAGGCTCTAGGTGATAAAGCTGAGATGAAGGTGGTTGCGTTAAAAGCAGCCACAGAGGGAGTTGAACATTGGAATTCCACGCAGCGACTCTGGACCAGCTACATATTAGATCATAAATTATTACCACCAAACCTGACTAACATCCTATAACCATAATCCTATGCTTAATCTACTGTATATACGTGCTTCAACAGAACACTGATTATAGAGCAGCTGGAATAACAATTTATAATGTTTTTACATAATTATAATTTTCCATTTTAAATCCTTTTACGGAGTACTGATTAGTTTAACCGTGGTTTCACGAAGCACAGACGTGACATACTAGAACCTGGTTTCTGTAGTATCATTTTTATTGTCGTAGAAGGAATCCTGATAATAAAAGTTCAAAAGCTTAGCTGAATAAGGTTTAACCAAGCTCAACGCTAATTTATCATACCACTGCCAACTGGCGACCTATTTTTTCAGACGTTGAATTTTAAGTAAAAGTATTCAAAAAAGTTCTTCGTAACAAATTTAATAAATATTTTAAAAAATGTTGATTATATAATTAATATAATAAAAAGATTAGTGGTTTAACACTTGTGAAGCACTTCGTTTGTTGTTTATTTTTTTAAGCATTCTTATAGTCATTTGGTTTTACAGAAATAAATAGAGACTTCGAATATATCTATATTATTATTATTATTATTAAACTTTTAAAAAGAACAAATTTGCATTTTCAAAAAGTTCAACATTCAGAAGGCTACATGTTATATAATTTTTTCCCTGCCTCTCAAAAACTTTTTGGTGATATTCGTGACATCACAAATGATAGAAGAAAAGATTTCCCGGCCAACTAGCTGCGTAAAATCACCCCTCCCTTTTTTTTCATACAAACCCGATTAAGCAAGGGTATTATCTCATCTTTAAAATATTTATTAAAAACGGGATGATGAGACTTATGTAAAAACCACCCTCCATGGTAGCCTTACTTATCTTCATGGTTGGGAAACTATGAAACTAATAGCTAAAACTGTCATGGATACGATATTTACTTATCAATGTTTCATTCATGAATAAAGTTCCAATGCATGGCAATTTTAGCTATTAGTTTCAACTATAGCTAATTTTAGCCCATCTTACGTTTAAAACAGACACATATAGCGATTATCGGTCGATGTGGGGCATGTTACAATCTCACGAGACTATATCATAGCACCTATCCTTCCCAGCTAACCCACTTCTTTCCACCTCGATTAAGGGACAGACTTACGGTACCTTTGAAACATTAAATAAGAAAGGAGGTGGTAGATTAAATTGGAATATTTGTTAAATCGAGCAACATTGAAAAAAGGCTAAAATTGAAAAACTCATTAAAAAAATAAAAAAAAATGTTACGCGCTTATAAAATATGTATTCCAATACAACCTTTGCTAAAAAAGATTTTAGTCGTTTTATTTAGATTGGCAGGTATACCTTAAACAAATAAATAATAAAGTACTTTAATTTTTTTTTCTTCTCACTCTTCCTTTTTTTCATTCTAAACTTGCTGTTTTGTCCAATATTCGTTGGTTTGCTGTTGGATTCAGTTCCAAATCGGCTGATGGTATGAGCATTTTGTTTGAATCGACTCATTATTCGATGGAATTTTATTATTGGTGAAAACAAATGAAAAAAAATCATTATTTAAATAACTATTATTAAAACATGAAATACTAGTTTTATTTAAAAATTTATAATAATTTTTAAAAATGATTACAAACCAAATTTAATTTACTTAAGATAAAATATAATTGAGCTTCTAATTATTTAGTTTGTTTCAAACACTTTTGTGATCCGAATGATGTCCTGTCTTTAAGTTCCATGTGTCGTCTATAAATTTGTCAACAATTTTAAAACTCTAAAATTAGCTTCATAAGGGCTCAAGTTTACAAGATAGGAATGAAAACCCACCCAGAGTCATAAGCAAATAGCTCTAAGTTATCATTTTATTCGGTCCTCATCTGTACTTTGTTATAAATGTCTTTCAATTTAGTGGTGATTTTCCATCCAACTTGAACTCGTAGTTCAATTGCGGGTTTTTATCCTACCTTGATATTTAATTTTTTTTTCTATTTTAACTGTATTTATTGCTCGTATAGTACATTTTCTAGTCAAAAATGTAGCCGCAACGATCTTCATCTTGAGAAAAATTTCCTGGTGAGAAATTGAGCAGCAAAAACAAGAATCTCATAAATTATAATGACGAGGAGAATATCGTATACGATAGCCAAAAGGATTAAAAAAAAATGATTTTGAAGTTGCTTATTATTTTCATGATATGATCTTTTAAGTGATCAAAAACTTAATAAAATTTAAGATAATGTAAATAAGCCTCTATACTCAAATGTCTCGAGAAATCTGGAGTGAAATCTATTCATTAATTTTCCAAGGCCAAAGAATAATACTAAAAAAATCACAGATTATTACTAATTTTTTTATCACTAATGAAATGGTAGTAAAATTCACTAATGCTGAGATCGGACGAAAAAAAAAGTAATTTCACTTTTATCAGTTGTATATACATTAGAACAAGCATTAAAAAGCAACAAAAAAATAGTATTAAAAAAATGTGAATACCAAACTCATAAACGTTTCAGAAAAAATAAATTATGAAAAATATCTGTACTAAACAGAATCTAATAAATATGTATTATCACTTTTAAAAGCACAAAAATTATTAAAAAAAAAAAATAATAATGTGAAATTATTGAGTAGGTTTTGTGAAAGTAATAGTGAGACGAAATAAGGAAGAGGTGTGGTTAAGAGAAGATTTATTACAACCGTCAGCCTATTTTCCACCAACTCTTTCAGCTTAATTTATTGCATACATAAGACCAGTATCGGTCCCTTTCAGAACACTTTATATGGAAGACATTTTCGTGAGCCAAGATTCATATGACTGCGACCTATTACAACTCTCATAGTAATAATACATATAGAAGAGAATTCCATTAGAAGGCAATATATTCACATTTAGAAAATTATTATTTATTAATTAACATGGAAGTATTTTGTGTACATGAATTTATTTTATTATTATTGGCGCGACAGACCGTTGAGCTGCAAGCCTTCACGCGATGTTATTAAGGAAATACATTGGGCGTTTCTTGACATGGGTTTTTTCAAATGGTGGGTTTGGCACTCCCAAGGCCAATTTTTGTGCCACCCATTGGTTAAGGAACCTCACAAATGCTCGGAGTAAATTTTGAATAATTTTATTCTTGAAAAAATCCCTGGTAGGGCCGGGCTCGAACTCATAACCTTTTGGTTCGTAGACAGGCGCATTACTACGCTGCTACCGTCGCCCCCATACATAAATTAAATTTGTATTGAAAATCTAGATTTTAATCCCAATCTTTTTGAAAGGGGAAAATGTAAATTTTGAGATGAAATAAAGGGTTTTTAGCAGCTAAAGTTTAATTTAAAAACATAAATACCTTATATAGACAAGCGAATATACAGATTTTTTCAAGGCTATCCACACCGAAGGTGATGGTAGTTATCTACATGTTATCATCCTATTCTAACCAAGGTAGGGAGTCAAAAAAGTCAACGCCCCTCAGGCCGGATTCGAACAGGCGCCACTCGGAGATCTCAGAACGATAGACCTACGTTTAACCATCAGTGCTATGGACGGCAGTATACACAGATTAACCTGGTTAAGTGTGCTCTGATTATGCGAGAAAACTCTACTTCTGATAATTACAATGAGGTCGCAAAATATCAGCATTGGAATATCTCTATTACTGAGAATCTTTGTAATTCTCCTTCAAACCTTAGTAATTGATTTCTTAGATTTTTTCGAATGTTTGCCTCTATGATAGGGACTTTGTGGCTGTAAGGTATGTGTATTACGTTGTGTATCACGATAAATTACTAGTTTTGAAGAGCTCACTGACGAAAACATTGTATCTGCATCTTTTCTTTCTTTTATTACCGTGAAAACACACACACAAATACGAACCAATATAACTGATTCTTTTTAAGCCATAAAGTTTTATTCTTTCATTGATTTTATATAACAATAATAGTACAAATATATAAAAACATAAAATATACATTTTCTATTAACATTTTCTCCTCAATAGATAAAAAACTGTACGATTTGACCCCTCTCACAGGTACCCTGTATAAATAACACAACTGTAATTTTGAACCTTAAGAGGTTTAAAAGTTCGCATTTTCAATCCGAGTGGTGACCATTTAATAAAATCCAACCTACAGAGGCCGGAATCAAACCGGCACCATTGCAGGTATGCAGTTGCTAAGCTAAAATAGCGTCCAGGAGAATGAGCGTCTTATTGCCTTCTTTGTTTATGGCGTCGGCGCTTTTATTACACTAGATTCCTACGTGTGAAGAGTTCCGATGTAGCACATTTATAAGCCCTTCCTGGAATCTTCTTCACTTTACTCATTTGAGTTTGTCAAGACATCGTTGTGTAGGCTGTAGAATGTCAGTCAACCAGAATAACGGCCCACGCGACATTCTCAGCCATCAGTATTTCCAAAGCTAGAAGGAAAATACTAATTTCTACGTCAAAATTGCTGGTAAGACAACCGAAAGGTGCAGCAATACATCTCAACGTCGAGTACATCCTCGTTGCTCCGTTTCATTTTGCTCCAATGACTGACCCGTCGGTGTATATACGTAGACATTTTTCGTAAAGTTCTTATAGATTAATTTCACCACGTCTTGGAAGGCTCCTCTATTTAAGACCAGTTTGTCTTCCTAACAGATACAGTCTCTTTGTTCCCTGCGTTACGCTCCACATTAGCGCTTCATGTTAACCGGAACCTGGATACCTAGATTGTTAGCACAGTGTGTCTGTCTTAATAAATTATTATCAAGTGATAGCGAAAAGGAAGATCTTTTAGTCAAGTGAGTAAAAAGACTGAAATTTCAGGATGATGATTCTCATCTCATGTTGTCAAGCCCGATCTCAGTGATGCAACAGAGGAACATACAAGACCAACAAAAATGCAGAAATATTAATTGAAGTTGTCCTTGTGATTAAATCGTCCGCGTACAGCAATGCACCTACTCCAGGGACTGAAGCCCGAGGTCTTTGTCCCATACATCTTATCAACAATCATTATGTTGGAAAGTGTCAAGCTTAAAACTGAACTATTCGAAATAGCTTTTCGGTTTTGTTTTTTTTAGAAGATGTTACATCTTGATAATTCACTATTCAAAGAAAAAAAACTGATCTGAGTGAGGTGAATAGTTGGGCTCTCAGTCCTATATTCCCGTACCAGCAGTCTCCAATAAATCGTGAAAAGCAGTTGTGAAATCCGCAAAGCCAGCGTACTCTGTATATATATAAATCCAATTGCCGATGGAAACTTTTAAAGAAAGATTATTTGGCCACAATTCTCTACCTCTTCAGATGGACGGTTTTCTTCTTAATTGAGATCCGTTCGGCAGAACTTAGGAATCTCTGAAATTTTTCTGCTGCTCTGTCTTGATGGATTTGCATAGCTTACTTATTTTTTGCAACGAATTTTATATTTTTTTAAAACTTGATGATGTGTAATGAGTTATTCAGATGTGTAATGAAATTAGCCCAGCCAGACCTCTTTATGTTCCATCAGGCCCTCAATTATTGAATGAACTAAAACTGTGTCAGTCTTGATTGCTATCCCAGTGTATGTGAGACAGGAGGGATTCCATCTGAACGAGCCATGTACTCCTCCAGGCTTTTTTCAAAGAAATTTTATTAAGTTCTTCAAGCATGTGTATGAGAGTAAATTTGACGTTCTCGAATTGTCTTCTAGAAGTTTCTACAGGTACATAATTGTGCACGATAGCCGAAAAAGTCTCTTTCAACTTTTAGCACCAAAACAGCTGAGAAGCTTTGATGAAACTTACTTAAAATCTTACCCTTAAAGAACATTAGATCTTTATATATGAAATAAATCCTGAGAAAAATTTGGCAAAAAAGTTGAAAAGGAAAAACTTTTACCTATAAATAATATACTTTATGATAATTTTGTTGTATTTGTTTATTCATGTATGTGTTTTATTGAAATATAATTTAATTCTTTTCATAGAGGTATCATTTGAAGGATTAAAACATTTTTTTCTGTTCTCACTAATTTTTTCTTTCTTTTTATCAACAATTAATTAATTAAATCACATTTCAACTGTTTTTTATACAAAAAAAAAAAGAAATGGAACAACCTTGGAGCTCTTTTTTTTTTCTTTTTTTATTAATTTTACTAGTTCTTTGTTATTAGTCATTCTTGAACTGTAATATTTAAAGTAATGTGGATTGTTCCTAGATATAAAACTCATTCTTCCATTGAAGAAACATGTTTTAAGCATCATCAGACTTTCGAAATTTTGAAAAAAAATTAATTTTTAAAATAAATTTAAATTATGATTGAATTACCCAAGTTGATACTATAACCCAAATAATATATAGTAGTTAGTATGGTACGAAGAAACAAGCTATACTGTTGAAAAACGTTTACTTCTAGAAATCATTTATATTTGATATCTATTGAAATAAAAAAATGATTTACTTTTTTTATTTATTTGACCTTGAAAATCACTTAAATAAAATGTTTTTTATCTGTCAAGGATGGCAACCATCTTTCACCTTTGACCGGAACACAAGCGTTGACATGCTGATTTATTCCAGTCCGGCTTAGTTTCAGCCATTTGTCTTCTGCTATGGATCTAACTTCCCACCATTATACCCCAGCCTTATAGAATATATATGATATATCATTGATCGTATATCATTGATATGTAACTGTTGACGTCATTCGCAAATACGGGCTGGCCTTGAAAGAACATTAATTCTACTATTATAATCTCGTAAATGATTATACATGGCGTATATCATTATTTTAAAATGATTAACAGATTTCTTGTTAATTAATAAGTAAAGAGGAAGACATGATGAGGTGGTTCTTTTATTAGGTAGTTAATTATGATTGAATTCAATAAAATTAATTTAAAAAGTAATACAAAATTGCAACTGATTGTGGTTATCTATACAAAATCAACATTATCTCTAACTCTTTACCTGAGACATTAATTTTTCTCGTGTTAGTTTTTCCTTTAAAACTTTTATCATCTATTGAGTTTTCTAAAAAAAATTCTAGCTATTGCGGGTTGAGTATCTGAGGTGGGAGACCTAGAAGTTCAACCACCTTCATATTTTTTTTTACTTTTTTATTGGTTCAAATACTTAAAAATGTTGGCACAATACGTCTAAGAGAACCGACTGTTGAGCCTCTCTTAGTAAATCAATAGGCACTCCCAAACTAAACAGTTCCTTCAATTCAATCGCCAATTCCTGATATTTCGTAGTTTTTCTCTCCCAAACTCCCACAGTGGAGTTTATATTATTATCGTTTGGGATTTCGACATCAATAAGTTCGGCTTTCTTTTTTCTTAGATCTATAAGGAGGATACCTGGTTTATTATGGCGTACTGGATGTCCGTAATAATTGATTCATCCCAATAGAGCTTGAGAGGACCTTTTTGGAGGAGTCTATTTGGGCGATTGTAATATGAACTCTTATCTATCATCAATTATAGGTTGTACTTCGTCGCCAGGGCCTGATGCAAAATTTTGGCCACATTGTTGTACCTCTGTAGATATTCAGTACAAGGCAACACTCCACATCCACCAGTTATATATTGGATTTGATTCCAGCGTCACCGAGCTTAATCGACACTTATCCGGTGCTGATTAGTCTTTTATCACACGTTTTTTATATGATCTTGTGGCAATCATCTGATCTTGAATGGCAACAACAAAATCCTTTGTCTCGGAGAATAGCTTTCCAGATTTTAACCACTCAAATGATCTTTTTTTTGTCTATGGAGGCATCGTTTAGTTGGCTATAGAATCTCCCACGCAGAGACACGTTTGTTGATTCAACATCTTTTCTCAGATTAAGTGCAGTTAAAGCAGAATCCATCCTTGAGATGGCGAGATAAACCCCTATTGTTTTTGCGAGAAAATATTGGCGTAGGGCCTTTTCCTGTTTGCGACAAGCTTCTTCAATATTTAGCTACCACGTCCTCCTTCTTTTCTGGGTAAATATAGACGAGATTTAGAGGATATTGGATGGTGGGTCCGTTCTTATTTGAGAGTTGTTCGTACAAGGCGATCCATCTTCTGTTGGCTGGTGTTTGACCACTGCACTATGCCGAAGCTATAACTTAGAGCAGGTATAGCCCAGGTATTGATGACCTTGAATTTTGTTTTCCAGTTAGTTGGGTTTTGAGAATTCCCATAAGCTTATTTTGAGAATTATTAGAAGCTCTTGTTGCATATCTTTTCGGGAAATTTTAAGGTGCTGTTGCATGCCCAAATAATTATATAATTTATTAGGTTCAAGTTACTTTATGTAATCTTCGTCATTAACCAAAATGTTAATAACCACTTTCCTCTTGGTTACATGGAGCTCTGCACATTTATCGAGGCTAAATGACATTCCTATGTCACTTGTAGAAGATGAAACAGCTTTAACCATATTTTGTAGTTATTCTTCATCCATGTACCGGCTGTGACTGACTGTTGCCCCTTCGTCGTTGATGACAAGTTTCTATCCCTCTTTATTCTTTCGAAGAATCCTGCTCAGTGGGAATAGCACCAAATTGGGCTTATTTTATTATTATTATTATAATAAATATTATTATTTTTTCTTTTCATGTACATAGTTTGGATCCTTCTTTTGAGATATATTTAGAGAAGGATTTTATTTATTTTTATGTAATTTTTTTTCATTTACTTATTTATTTTTTTATTATTATTATTTTATTTTATTTTAATATGAATGTGATCAGTTATCACAATTTCCTATTGCCTAACAATGGCAGATTGTAATATTTATCAATTAATAATGTTTTGAAATTTATAAAGAAATATTTGCTGTTAATATTGTACCAGATTTTCGAGTTTTTTGAATAAAAAATATAAACACACATACAGATGTATAAAAGAAATATAGTGGAAAATGGACCATGTGTAATTAATAATAGGAAGACGAACTGGGTACGGTCTAAAAGCCCCTCAAATAGTATATAAATTATGTGTTTGTGCCACATAGCCAACACTTCCTCACACTTTACAGGGCTAAACTAAGATGCAAACAACCGAAAGTTTTGTTAACTATGCAACAAAATAAGATGACATGAAATAAAAAGTAAACTAAGGTGGAACTAAAAAATTATGTAAAGCTTTGTGAAAAATTATATAAAAATGAACAATATAAATTAATGAAAGTAAAAATAATGTCCAGCGATTATTCAAAATAAAAAAAGAAATACAGTAATAAATATTAGACACAAAACGAACGGAAGAGGTATTAACAAATAGAAAAGTAAATATCAGAGAAGTATACAACAAATATATTATTACACAATAAAATACGGAAAATTAAGGAAATGTGATAAAAATTAAGGTAATAAGGAAAATTAAGAACAAATTCTAAAACCCACCTATCGATGAAAAGGAAAAGTACAAAATGAGGCTGTCGTGAGGCTGACAGAGGAGTAGGGAGATTTAACAGTTACAAATAGATAACGTTTAAATAAACTGAAATAAAGGAAAAGATATTAAAAATATAATATATGATAATATCAGCCAATATCTTTCTATTTATTCATATTTTAATGAAATGTATTTGTTAAACAGAAATATATAAATCGAACAATGAAACAAGTAAAATAACACTAGGCTGTATCTCAACTACAGAAGTTTCACAAAATGTATATATGGGTCATTGTCCAACGATGTGGTGGTGACACTTCCTGAAATCTCAATAAAAAGTTGTATTATCGAACTTTGAAAATCGATACCAACAACGTCAAATTACTGAACCAACAAGATAGAATAAAATTTTAGGAGTAATTTATTAGTTATGTTAATCAAAATTACTGGTAGTTTCCAAGGACTAGGTTCATGTCGCCCTAAACATAGAGTTTGGGAATTCCCATAGTGTTAAAAATTATGGTGATCAAAGGCATAGGGTTAACTTTATCTTAGAAACCTTTATTTCTTATAGATTACCTATACCAGCAGCATATTAAAAGAAATAATAATAATTGTAATATAAGATTGATTTACTTACAACTAATAATATAGATGCTTATTTCTGAATTTTATTCCTAGTGTGATATAGTTTTTGTTTCTTTAATTTTGGTTCAATTAGTCGTATATTAAAGGTAAAACATACTCTTGTCCACAAAAGAATCTTAAATACCCTACTTTCTCCTTAAATGAACTTTACACAATCCTACAGTTTTTGATGAGAGGCAATATTTAAAAAAAAATGAAGGTTTTTCCATTTTCATCGTTTGTAAAAACGAGATCAAAAGAAGCAATCACGATGAGACGCAGAATAGTACAAACTAATTTCACAAACCAATATTTGATGAGAGGCCTAGGAGCGTTCCTCTATATTAGATCAATATAATTCAACAAATACATTTATTTACTATTTTATATTAAAGTTAAATATTAATTTTATGTAAGAAGTTTCATATTTGAAGTTCTTGAAATTCAAATTTGCTACCAAATTTTAAACGACTGATTTTCAATAGTAGTAGTAATTTTGGATCACCTATATTTTAAATAATATTTATAAATTTATTTATTTTAGACATTTCAGGCATTGTTAGTATGAAAAATGGGTTTGAAAAATATATCTTACTAATATCAAAAATAAAAATATTCTAAATTCTTAAATTTGTTTTAAACATGAATACATTGCATACATATATAACACCCATACACACATATTCATAATACGTTGTGTGTGTATGTTACCTTCACTCACTGGCTTATTTGGATATTATGGAACCCACTGTCTCAAAAACAACAATAGCCATGAGGTTTAAATTATTAGTGAAGGTTCCTTTCCTGAGCTAAATGTGCAATAATGCTGGGTTTCGAAAAATTTGGAGCCTATATATATATTCAATACAGAAGAAAAATTAGTTTTTCCGGGTACTAAATATCTTTTTCAGAATAGAACAGCCAGTTAGTCATTTAAAAATAATAATATTCTCTACACTAAAAAAATAAAATCATGTAAATCAGACTGGTTTTTAAAGGTATACAAATTCTGTACTAAATAAAGAAAGGTATTGGAATAAAGCTTTATTAACAAAGATATAATAATAATTCATAAAAGCATTAGTGAAGTCTTTGAGTAGGTTTCTATGGAATTCTATTCACTTTTGTAAGAAGGAACATTAGGTGCAGGGTATATTTTATGTAAAATCCCTCCCTCCCCCCCCCCCTCAGGTTTTCCATAACACATATTGCTAGTGGGATGTCTTTGTAGGTTTGTTTTGGTTCCTGATAACGATAGCAGAAGAACATTTCAATAAAAAAATATTATGAAAAAAAGATATAATTGAGATCAGAAACTTTGCACAGTATGTTATCAAATTAATATATTTTTTTATTTTTCAATTAAAATTAAATTTAATTTATCAAAATCTCTGATTCGTACATAGAAAAATGTGTTCATAAAATAATACATGGATACCTTTTTCATTTTATTAAGAAATATTTAAATTTTTTTTCAATAATCATGTTACATCCCAAATGTTGTATTGTTAATGAAGAATGGATGCTTGAGAAATATAAATTCTTCTTAATCTATACTTATATCTGTGGCTTACGTGTGCTTACGCTTGCCCGACAATAAGGAGGCTCTCAACTACAGGCTAATTAATATAATAGAGTGAATATATTATTATGAATTAATGTATTTAATATTAAAATATGTTTTACATGTAATATTCCTATATTAAAAACTGGAAAGAAAACAAAGTTGAATATATCAATTTTGCAAACTGATGTAAGACAAGACGAAGAAGGTGTCAACTTGCTATCCAAGAGTATTACAGAGCTCACTTGGCTGTGAGTAATTCAGTGTCTACTCAGGCAATCTCTTTGTAAGATCGCTTGTCTGTACAGTGTGAATTTAGTGATGAAATGGGCCATTTTCAGAAATTCAGAAGTGTCCTAAGAGAAGTTTATTCAAGAAGCTTGACAAAAGGAATAAGGATCTGAGAGGAAATTCATAGTTTTATGATAAATTATTATTTTAATTAACACTGACAATAAATATATTATTTATTCATTCTACTTTTCCTTACTTGAAGTAGATCTTTTTTTTTTACTTCGGCATTTAAAATTATTTCAAATAGCTGAAACAAATATACTGTGTGTTTCATATTTAGATGGAAACAAATATAATGTAATGTAGTTAATGATATTTACTGAATTCCACTTTAATACTACTAATTAATATTTAATTAATTGACATAAAATGATAAATTTTATGACAAAAGTAATGAAATCTAATTTTCAGTTGAATTTTTTTTTTGACATTTTTGGAAAGAAAAAATCAGACACATTTGATCTATATAAACAACTACAACTAATTTATTCCATTTAACTTAACGTAAATAAATCTATTTCAACCACCGAAGTTAAATAAAAAAAAATATCTTGAAAACACGTTTGACTATTTGACATCAAGCCATACATTTTTTTTATATATATATTACAAATGCTTTGGTTCTTTTATGTTTTTCTTCTTTCTACATTTTATTTTTTTATTAATCTCTTTTTTCTTCTTTTCTTTTTTTTTTTTTTTATATTTTCTCTTCCAAACCTATGTATCTTTCCTTTTTTTTTTTTTAACTAAAAACATTTAAAATTTAAAAAGTAATAAATATATGCAAAAAGTAATAAATATTAAAAATGTATACAAAAATAATAAAATCATTTCAACCTTCCTCTGGATGATTCTATTCTCATCTGTTTCCATGCATGTGATGGTGGATGATTCCCAGGGACTCAAGGGTTATATTTTCTGTCAGCTTTGCCACGTCCTGGATATCGACCCTGAGTTCCTTCATGAAGCTCCTAGTTGTGTTAGGTATCGTTCCATGAGCTCCGAACCATAGATCTTTCACGCTGTCTATCCGCAACAAAATCCGCATATCATGTGGCTCCATCCGTATCTGCACAGTAGAGCTGGTCGAAGCAGGCAAAATCTCTCTTTTTTTAGGATTTTCATTTACTGAATCTGGTAGAAAATTGTTTTCTGTTATACTGTAGCCGTGAGTCAACCCTGTGGGTTCTGGAGCCTTCCTGAGCTCCCAGCCTTATAAATTGGGTACCCTTATAATTGGGTAAAAATCTGGCGAGCGTGATTCTGACCAAATCCGCTCCTTTCACAAATGTTGGTCTAGTAACCCTTCATGGGTTGTAGCAGTACAGATTTTAATTTTAATTGAACAGTGGGCAGTTAATGGATCAATTTTCTCATGCCTCAATTTTTCAAAATAATGATTCATTAGAAAAAGTTATCTTGATCCAAATTAAATAAAGTTGTTGAAAGTATGGTAAAAATTAATGTTTCACAACATATATAAATAGCTTCAATATTTCAATGAACAAAACAAAGAAACCAGTTCTAAGGTATTAAATCTTGGCTAGTCCAATAGCTCAACAAAACTTAAGTGTTTTACTTCAGTGACGTATTTCCGTTTCTACATTTATCATGAGCCGCTATTACTTCTTATTAAACTTTCGAATTGAGTTGAGAATATAGCGACGGTAAGAACAACTTTAATGTTCTCGAAGAAGGGGAGCGTTGCGGAATTGCCCTATATAGAGTACGAAAATTATAAATTTCTTTATAAAGACTTCGAAAATTAGTTGATTCCATTAATTCTCACTTCGGACCATTTATATGGACGTAAGTTTGGTCGATAGTAAGGAATGCTGGGCTCGAAAAACATCTATTTACTCAGCAAATGTTGTTCATACAAGACATATAATTTATTTTTCTATTGATCCAATGAAAATACTGCTCATTTAAATATTTACTCCGCTGTAATAAGTGGATAGACACAAGGTATGTTATTAATTTTCTACTTTCACATAACTACGTATAAAATATTTAGTAAAGGGGTCTATTGCAATGGTGAAAAAATCCAAATAACCAAATCTCGCAAAATGGTCGGTATGTATGCGATCGGCATAGCTTGGCAATTTAAACATGGAATTTTATATATTAATCCCGATTGACATTTTATCTCAATTTTGTCTTTTACAT
>NW_027110600.1:748371-748852 GCF_000696795.3 Halyomorpha halys
ATATAAGCTGTTGAATATTTAGATGTCCTTGAAGATGGCTGGAATGGCCGAAACGTTGGACTAGTGAGAAATAAAGTGTTGAGACAGAATTGGCTACAATTTTTGGTTTTAAATTTCATATTAAAGGCGTGTACATACCCCCGGTATGACATCAATTGATTAAATAAGATCATCTGACGGAAAGTGCAACTTTTTAGGATCAATTTTTTACACTTTTTTGATTTTTTTTCAAACAGTTCAATCGGTTTTTATTTAACGAATAACTCGGCATGTCATTGTAAAATTAGATCATCATTGATATTTTCTTGGTCTTATCCTCAATGAAATAGTAGAACAGGACTTAAATTCCGAATTTTCAAAAAAAACTTTTTTTTTTAATATTTATTTATTGCTATTTACAACTTTACATATTTACATTATTTTACATTTAGTAAATCTGATCTAAGTTAAAATCATTTCAACCTTCCTCTGGATGATTCTA
>NW_027110600.1:749412-775815 GCF_000696795.3 Halyomorpha halys
TGTAGGGCAGTCAGTAGGTTTACGACGAAGGGTAAAGATGATTTGATGGGATTCAAAAAATCCTAAAATAAATTATCATTAATCAATAACAAACAATGGGTAAATATATTAAAGAATTTGATGAATACCGAAAAGCCGGAACCACCTGATCTTTCTCAATTGTATTCGTATATCAGCTTATTATCATTTCGGGATCATTATTTGTTAAACTGTTTGTTAAAGCCGAAAAGAGTATTTTTTTCTATTTCTCTTATTCCATTTATTTGCAATTGGTATTTTACTTTTTTATAATTATAATTTCATTTTTTAAAATTTTAATCACCAGTTATTTGTATTTTAAATTTATATTAAAAAATTTGTTTGCGTAAATGATGCACAATTAGAATTTTGTTGTGGTGCGTGTATAATATAAATACATCACTGCGGCTCGGCACTTATAACAACACTACGAGCTGCAATTGGATTACGGCCTGTATACGGACTGATAAGGCAGCCCGGAGTCTAGAGTCCGCTGTCTATAGTGGACAGTCTGGAGTTTTGTACGGGAGCAGATTTTGGACTCACCTGGTGCCTTGTCTCACCATCATTTTGGCTCACCATTCTCCGTTTTTTTATTGATACACTCAACACCAGCCCGTCGAAGAGGCCATCTCGGATGAGATATATTTTACGTAGTTAAAGTCGACGCATATCGGCCCCCCTCTCCCCTCTCCGGCACCTACTGTGAGACTATCTTTTATTCTATCAAGCTTCTTTATTTTTTTTATTTGCTAACCAACTCAATGTAAATTTAACTTCCTTTTTCGTATAAATACAACTATTTCAATTTGTATATAAATTCAAATTATATAGTATTATTTACTGATATTCAAGTTCAGCAAAAATATATATATCGTTAACAGTCAAGGAACAAGTTTGATCCCTCTGTCTCAAATACAAGAGAGCCTGAAACACAAGCACATATCATTAAGAAAGCTTTTGATTTGAAAACATTGACAATCTTAGAAAGGTGAAGTCGAATGAAAAACAGATCTATAAAGTTTAATGATTTACTTAACTTAATGCTACGAATCAGGATACAATGATTACTCATATAAGAGTATCATACAAAATTTTAATATTCCTCGAAAAATTCAGTTAGCAGTTTAAAAAGAAAAAACAACTTTTTTGTAATCCTCACTAAAGTTCTTGTCTTTATAGGTACTGTACGGTCGTTTATTTTTCATATGAAATTATGAAATTTAATTTGAACAACAAAATAAAGATTTCTCACCCAAACTAAATTTGTTATTCTCCCTAGACCTTACTGTAATAATGCTTAACCTTCACTCCTTTACGAATAAAGTCTAAAATGACTTTATATATAAAAAAAACGACATAACACTGAGTCAGACCACATAAATATATTTTGTAATTTGAAATATATAACAGTGTTAAATCAAATAATAGTCTGAAATCGAATTTATTATTTTTTCCCTAGATCAGTAATGTTTAGGGCGTAGCATCAAGCAAATAGGCAAGAGATTTCACGAAAGAGTAAAAAGGAAATGAGGAGATTTAAAAGAGAATAAAATGCCGATTAGTGGCATGTTTACTAGGCAGAAAGCGGAAGAAGGAATTTTGAGGCTAAGGAATAACTTAACGATAATGACTTGTAATCATTTAGTTACTGTGCTTCTCTGCATTACTTGCTTCCTTAAAACTTTTTTTATTAACTTTTTAAATACGAAATCGTCTAATTTATGAGTGTGTAAACAGATAATACGAAAACGGAAATATCATAATAAGAACTTTTATTTTGTCTAGTGTGGTTTGTGGATTATAATTTGATTTAAATATTTATTATATACTTGAATTATAAATAATAAAATATCTGGTGTGTCCACTCGCTCAGCTTTCCTTTGGTTATTTACATTAACACAGAGGTTAACAACACAAAATGAGAAAAATAGATAAATTAAAATATAGAAGTTCAACATATAATACATGAGACTTTATGAATCCTTTATTATAAAGTATGTTCCATTCTACCAATTGAATTAATCTCATCATAATTAAGGATGGTATTCTTGAAAATCTGTTGACAGAGTAGTAAATATCGCCAAAAAGAAAGAAAAAGGGACGGGACCATAATGGTCAAATTAACTACTTGATTTCAGGTTCAATACAACAGAGTTTTACGATAACAGTGGCTCACCGATCACTCAACAAACTGCTAGAAATAAAGCAAGACATCCACTCATGAAAAAACTCTTTCAGAGAGTCCAAATCCTGAAAAGTAATCCTGAGAGAGAAGTAATCCTGAAAAGATTTAAAATCAGATCAGCAGCTTTCACCCATAGATATGCACTGAAAGGACTGTAACCCGGGCACTTTACCGCTGCCAGGGACACCCCTTAGATTTCGGAAATTACCAACAGTATGAGGCAAATTAATTTCAGTTTACTAATATATCAATCAAATTAGAGACATATAAAATTTCATACAATCAAAATATAATATTCTAAAGAAAACTATTTTTTTTTTTTTTAAGATAATTTGTTTTTCGAAGGAGAGGGCTTGATATAATTGTCCGGAGGCACTAAATGTTAATTGTAAACTTTACTCTTACACCGGACAAAAATAATACACCTTCCACTATAGATGAAATGCTTTTAAATGAAGAAAAAAAATCAAAACATTATACGATTTTAAAAATGAATGAAAAAAAAATGACACCAATTATGTGACCACAGATACAAAAACTCTTTCAGAGAGTCTAAATTCGAAAAAGTAAACCTGTAAACTTTACTCTAACAAGAGAGCAGAACACGCCTTCAAGTATAGCCAAAATACTTTCAAATAAAGAAGAAATAAGTTAAAAACATAACACTCGTTAAAATTGTTTATTTAACTTAAATAATGTTTTCATAATTTTATTACTAAATTTATAATATTTCAATTTTATAATTATTTAATAAGGCACTAATGCCCAACTTAGGCAGATACGAAATTTCAGTAAATAAAATAACTAAATCATAAATTATTAGACCTTTTCTTCCAACACTTGAAAAAGGTAATAAGTTGGCCGAATTTTCGGCATTCGTTAATTGTTTTTTTAGTGTTTTATGTTTTGTTTCCTCAACACTGTTGGCATCAATATCCTCCCCCCGCTAACGAGATAATTTATTTTTCTACGTTATCATTCTAATTATTATTTTAATTTTTACAGTATTCATGGTTGAAAAATCATCCTAAGTTCTTACTTATTGTGTGTAGAAGGATGCGGATTTGTCAGGGCCCAACTCAGCGTTAAATAAGTAAGACCTAAGCAGTGTAAGAAGTGGAAGAGACCCCGTAGGAGGAGATAGGCTTGATATTTCACCCCCGAGTAGTTTAGTCCCAGAGCGAGCTGAAGATTGGCTTAGCGACCGGAGAATGCCGCTCAAAGATAAAGTAATAGCTGGCCATTGGTTCAAGTGCTCCAATCTGCTCGGCTATATTGGGTAATTTGCCCCTTCATCTGTTTTGGCACTCCAGCATATATCTAATGGTATCTACTCCAGGGAACCATCTCACCGGTTGGGTTTGCAGCCTTTTCCTTTTTTCTTTTCCTCCGCCCTAAGGTTTTTCCTGTTCCCGTCAATAAAATGTTTACTTTTACAAGTGAAAATAAAATATAGCTGCTATATATTTGTCAGTTTAAAGGAAAGTGGCAGTTATGTTAGAATTTTCATAAAACTAAAAGTACTCTAATCAACCAAAAAAAATTAGAGATATTTCGACAGGTATAAAAATTAAAATCCGACGACCAACTCAAAAATATCTTATTGTATTTTATGGAGTAAAAGAAATAGGGTAAGATCGTTGTTCTGTCCAGCATTTCTTTGGATAGGAAATGGTCAATAACAAAAACAATGTTAGTTTTCACAAAACGTGGATTTTAAACAATTTTTTTTTAATGACCCCTTTCCGAGTTACTTCTGTCATACGTTAAGGTATCTAGAGATAACTAAGATGTTCTAATGACGGTAGGGATTCAAGCCTTCATTACGTGGGACCATTTCAGAAATGAAAAAAAGTTGAAACCCCTGGCCGACTTCGAACCGGCTACAAAAAAAAAATATACACCGAGAAAAACACATTTTGCTTAGCACATTTTTTTGAAAAGTTTTTCCAAAAGTCATTATAGAAATGAACACATGGTTTAAGTAATATGAATAATATTCACATTCGCTACGTTCTTCATATTGACTTAATCGAGGACCTATAAGCTCTGTTTCGGACAGCTCAGAAGCACGTAAAAAAATATTGAAAAGGCCAACCCGAAAAAAAATACAGTAAAAATGGAAATGAAATAATGCTTTGACAGTACATTCAAAAATAAACAAGTTCAGGTACGAGACTTCAGTCCTCTGAACACTCACATTTTTATCTTTTATGTTTCCAATAATCCTAAATGGAGCCACATTGATGATCTAGATGAATGGGCATAGCCCCTTTCTGTGTGAATGACTGAAATAAAAATATATTATTTTCAAATAAATCATGATGATCGAATAAATTCCATTCTACATCTTTTATTTCAAATAAACAAAAATTTGTTTTTGTCAAAAATTCAACAAGGAAAAATTCGGTATTCGAGCCCTGGCATTAAATGCCATTAACACCTAGATTATAATGACTAGGATATAAAAGTCGATTTTATATTTATTTAATCCTGGATTTATTTTTTATTTAAACCCTCTGAACAAAGGTGTTAGAGAAGTCCCTTTTGAGTGTCCTAAGCTTTTCCTCCCACAACCACGACTTTTTTTGCAGTTTTTACTAAATAAATTAAAAGACTTTTTATATGATTTCGAAACCAAAATTTGGAAAATACAACGTCGGTTATGGAGCTATGCTGCTCAAGCTTTCCTTTTTTTCCTTTGAGTTGATTTTATACTTTTCTAAGTCGACTTAGTAGTTGTTTTTTTTTTCTTAAAGCATAATAAATAAAGATCCTTATATTTTGATTTATTAAAAATATATAAATAGTTTATTTTTGGAACAAATATTTATTACGATAGTTATAATAATGGCACTATGATCTGATATTATTATTATAAAATAAATTACATATTACTCAAAATTATAACGTTCTTTATTCCAAATGTAACTAGGAGAAGTGATAGCTGAAGATTTCTCTTGAGTATTACTTAGGCTTGAGAGAGCGTGACTGGCTAACCCTTGACGACAGGCGGGGAGGTTTAATACAGTGGCTGCATATTGGCCCACTCACCTTCATCTGGTATTCAGTCCTCCTTCCAGGGAGTGAAGCCTTATTTACACCCTTCGGTCTTTTATCTTAAGCAGTGTCACCCTTAGGTCCGACCACATCTGTTTATTTCATTGGCGACATGTGCTATGATCATAATCTGGAACAAAACTCAAAATTGTTCCAAACTCTACCACCTGAACTATTTGTACAAAATCATACTCAAGATTATGAATGGTGATTCATTTAGAAAAGCTATGGCTATATTTGAGGATGTGTATGGATTTAATGAACACAATTGATAGTTTGTTATAAATTATTATATCTAGTTGAAATTAATCATTTACGTATAATTTATTATTTTGATTTGATAACATAAATTAAACGCATGCTTTCTGAGCTACAAACAAAAAACGCTCTATTTTGTTCATAACTTTTTTTCTACTCGAGAATTCAGTGATTTCTTCATCATTAAACCTCCCCTTGACGTTAATTTAATAATTAAAAATTGTGGACAAAGGTTCAATCATACCCTTTTATAATCCTTTAAGTGAGCATTGTCTACTTCCACCTTGCATTGCCTTATGATTTTTTGATAGCAATTAGGTCTGAGAATAAATCACTTGCATCCACCCTGCGTGCCTAGGGTTCAAAGAGAGTACCTAGTACCATGCCAATGCTGTTCGCGATTGTCTTCCTTATACTCTCTCTGACATGCCAACAGACCGCTCCTGGTTTGTGCACTATGAGCATCAAAATAATCGTCGACATAATCAAAATCTTAAATTTCTTGAAAGATGGGATATTTTAAAAATTATACAGTGGTATGGGAGGTTCCTGACTTCAAACAGTGATTTTTAAAATATATTTATGAAGTGTTTATTATTGTTTGGAGACAAAAAACTTCAAATAATCAAAAGTTTCAATTTTTTGAATGATAAAATATCAAAACTGTATAACGTGAATCATTTGGCATAAATGACTACAAATATTTAAGAATTTTAAAAATGTCTTGCTAAAACCTTTTAAGTTGTTGTATCCAACCCAATGTAAATAACCAAAGGATTTCTCATTATGCTAATACCTCTCAGAACACAAAATACTCCCTCTACCATACAATTCCTACAAAAGCATCGTATTATCGTTTTTTTTTTCCTTTATCTTAAAAATACTCCATAAACCTATTTAAGAAAAATCACTATTGGAAGTCAAGAACACCCCCCCCCCCCTCATTCACTATCTAAATTTTGAAATATCTCATCTTTTGAACATGCATGAATCTGACGTTTGCTTAAATACTGAATTAGGCAATTGAGTTTGATATATGCTTTCGTATTGTGTTAGTTGCAAACAGCGTTTTTGAAATTATTTAGTAGAAATGATCATGACATAGATTGAACAACATGGCAGATGACATAGAATGTACAAGTGTTCTCTTTCTTCTTTTATAACAACTTCAGAAAGTACGTGATTGAAAAGTAAACCTAAAGCACTGAAAAGCCATAAAAGCTTTATTGTCAAAAAGTTTGACCCCACAATACCTAGGATAGCAATTTCTACCTAACTCTACTTCAAAGTTCAAGTTTTTTTTATTTATTTATTTAATGTAATTTACAACTGTACAAATAATAAATGTAATAAGTAAACATGTTGTATGTTCCATATACACTTGAAAATCTTGGGAAGGAATCACCCATTGGTGGAACTTCAAGCATTAATCTAAATTAGAAGATCTCGTGGCCTTCTTCTATTCAGACGCTTCGGAGGATTATCAGGGATTGTTAAGGATGGGAGATTAAGAATTAATGGGTTAGGATGGGTAAGGAGTTTGGAATGAAAATACGCATATCTGTTTTGGGCCAAATTTGCAATGAATGGGATGTTAAGGTCTTTGTGGATGAGTTTATTTGTACATAATATGGAGCATCGTAATTAGGATGTCCAAATTGGTGTGATTATTGTAGTGTATAATAATTTTTTGTTTAGAGCGTTTGTCAAGTAGGTGTTGTAGCAATCGAAATCTACGAGCAGATTCTTGTCATGGAAAGTTCAAGTTGAACTTTAAAGATTTCTCTCACGTGGGCGATACTGATGCCCATATATATTGATGCCCATGGTGCCTGCTCCAGGACTGTTGGCAGGTCAGGATGGGGACGAGGATGATAGCGAAGAAGAACAATCGCGAACTCCATTGATGTGCTAGGCTTTCATCTCTCTGTACCCTACGCGCCATCGACTCTACCCCCACAGGGTTGATACAAGTGGTTTATTCTCAGCCCTAATCGCCATCGAAAAATTACAAGACAATGCTTCGTGGAAGTAGACAATGCACATTCAAAATAAAGTCACGGACTTTTTTCAAAACAAGCTTTTTTATTTTTATGTTTTTCATATTTGTAATACACCTGTCTATTATTTTATTTAATTAAAAAAAAAAGATGGTTATTATTTTTGATGGCTTACATTTTTCAACTAAATTCCGTCAATATATTAAAATAAATAAGTCGAGCTAGATAACCTGAAAATGATTACTTCATATTTGTTTAGTTTGTCAATTCTTACTTAAAAAAAAATATTTTGAGCTAATGGTTAAAATCAATTCATAGGTTTTAAAGGGGTATTATAAGAATCATTAGAACAATTTAAACTCAAAATATTTAGATAAGTCTGTCCGTTTCTGAATACGTAGTTTTTGAGAGAGAGAGAGAGAGAGAGAGAGAGAGAGATATTTCCAATTTTTGTGTCTTAGATTATTCAGGCATACAGGTTCCAACCGAATATTCGTATCCTATCTAAAACTTCCGTTCGTCTAAGTTCTAGCTATAAAGTCTTTAGAGCTCCAATTCAAAGTTAATATAAGTTTACGGATAATTGGATCTTAGCTATAACTTAAAGTGATATTTTGCAGTGGTGGTAATTACTTATTACGTAAACTGTTACGGTTATCTTAAAGATGGTCATTATAAAGTATACAGGTCTCAATGTGTATGTTAAATAGACTTTTTTATAGTATTACAATGTTCATAACCCTTATTTCAAAAGAATTTTGTAACTAACTTAAATGTATGTACAACAATATATATTCCGATTTTTACACAGTTTCCTTCTTCTATAGTTGCCAACATTTTAAGGAGTTTTTGTGTTAGTAATTATGTTGTAGTAAGCGTTATGATAATTTTTTTTTCTTACCCTCCTGTAATGATTTTAGTGGGTATTTGGTACGTACATACGGAGGTATGCTATATGTATAGCTGGGTGTTATTAGAAGGTTAGGTGAGGGGTCCAATGAAGGTTGTAACTTGGTTGGCTTACACTAGTGGATTATTGGAACGGGGAGGGGCCGTTTTTTTCTGACCTCCTAGAAAAATTAAAACAATAAATTAAATATATACAAAGAAAGAAATGTATATACACAGGTAAGTAATATCTTGGATTGCCAGTATGGCATTATAAGATAAGCTGCCGGGTCCGCTGAAGGCGGTGTCATCGATGATGGCATGAGTCTGCCGTGAGCGTACTAGGAATAGGGAGGGGCTATTCCGGCTGGCGTTGGTATAATAATTATTATAGTTCAAATGAATTAATGATAAGAATGAAACACATCTAATGCGAGAGAGAGATCTCGCAGGCATGAACTAGTCTAATGTTTCTCGCCCAGATCCCTTCACAATAGATATGCTCAATTTGGCAGAACACCTAAGTGTTGCAAGTCAAGTATCACGAGGCGCCTTACTGTTATCTTGGTATTGTATTTTTTATGTTAGTTTTATAAAATTAATATTTTTATTAAAATATGTTAATTTGTTACAATATATGTATATATCGGGACATGAAAAAAATGTATAAATTTAGACGATTACCATTAGTAAAATTTAAATAATTCGATGATTGAGTCATGTCATTGAAGAAAGATTCGGTACTATATCTTTTAACGTGAAAACTCTTACAAAATCTCACTATAGTACACTGAAATTAGTTAATAATCTGTCACTGTATCTATGATAGATGTGGATTAATAGATTTTTTTTCTTTTTCTTCAAGTATTAACTCTGGTGTAGTCGTGCAGTTGACAGGTGTCACCCACCTATCATTTTTTGCGGACTCTTCTCCTCCCATTAACCACACCATTCCCCCCCTTCAGGTGTCTTTCAAGAATGCCTTACCGCTGAAGCTTCCATGTTTTTTCTACTTAAGCTTTTAACAAAAGTATATGTTCCACGAACATTTTGATAGAAACAACAATGATATTAGTGACAGTTATAAAAAACACTTAAACTTAGAAAAATTTTACATTTGCTATCGTGACTGTATTGTTGTACCATCAAAATTTTCTTGATAGTTACTAGTACTATCAGCTATCTGCGCATGCACTAAAACTAAAAGTCAAAAGTTGACGCCTTAATAATGAATTTTCACACTTCATTACTTCGGATAGTAATTCAATAGGAGACAGCTTATTTTTTTTAAAATCCTTTTGAAACCGAAATAAAAAATAAATTTACTAACAACATAAATTAAATTACTATAGCATAACGAATAAAAGTAACAAGGAATCTTTCATTATTAGAATCTCGACTATTTAAAATCTGCCGATTTTAAACTGGCAGCAAAATATAAATATTGTGATGTAAAGAATTATTGATTAAACGTAACAGTGATTAAACGTTTTTAAAGAATATTCCGTTTTCCTAGCAAATTATAGTTAAGACAAAGTGGGGGAATTGGAAAAATGGATAATATTGATCTATAAATTTGCGATACCTTGCTCCAATATACCTCTTCTGATTTGGGATAATTAGTCGATATTGAACAAAAATTTCTGTTTAAATATATTTTAATTTTCAGATTTTACATTAGGATTGTACTCCACCACACAACGCAACTTCCCTTCTCCACCTAGTACAAAACAGTAACTCCTCTACGTAATAGAATTGTAACTAAAATTAACACATATTACTACCTAAATGCACAGATATCAACAGAATGTAAACCAGCATTTTTTGTATACACTCTTAGGAAATTGAAGTCTAAATATCAGACTTTTCGGGGTCCTTTAAGTGGATTCAAAATCTGGAGTCAAGTAAGTAACATATTTTGACGGAATAATTTATTTATTTTGCGATTAATAATTGTGATCATATTGAAACGTTTCAACGAAGGTAGTAATATGTGTTAATTTTAGTTACGTTTCTATTACGTAGAGGAGTTACTGCTTTGTATTAGGTGGAAAAGGGAAGTTGCGTTGTGTGGTGAAGTACATTAGGAACTTTATCTGGAGGAATCATTGGAACGATGTTGCTCACCTGGTAATAGCCATTCATTCTTGAACTGGGAACTTTCTGTCAGAATAATGTTCAAACACGGACCGAAAAGTCATTAGCCAACTCGTCAGATATTAACTTGAATGTTGAATTAGAAAGTTCTAAACGAATTCAATGACATGTTTCTAGGTCATTCTTTTACTAATCGAATACCCATTATTTCGTGCGAGACCAATGATTAAAAGTTTTTAAAAACACTTGGATTATTTTGTTAGGATAAAAGCAAAAAAAAAAAACATAATATGAAAAATTAGATTTTTTTTTTTAATAAAAGGTAAATAAATTTAAGAAATTAAAATTTTATATATATTCCAAATTCATGTCATCAAGATTGAAATTTTACATATATGTAATTTTCATAAATTCATCCAATATTTCATAAAATATTTAAATAGACTTAGCTGATTTCAGAACACGATATCTCACATATTTATTCATCAATTGTATAAAATATTGTAAATAAACCATAATTATTATCTTATATATATATAACTAATTTTTGAAAAAAAATTGCAATAAAATGAATCATATAAAAATGTAAATAATTATACAAACAATGTAAACGAATCTTGTATTTATGAAGGACATTTATATAAGCGTTCATTTATAAAGGATTTAAGAAAAAGGAAAAAATATACTTCAGTACTTAATTTATTCAACAAACAAGGTATTTCGGTTCACTGGGCGATACAGCATAACAAAACTTTCGTAAATGATATAAGGATAAAGTTCAGGATCATAGGTACCTATAAAACTTTACTCGTTCTTTATATCATACCATTGAATAAATCTTTTTAACGAATATTTATTTATTTTTCTCCTTCTTAACCTCTGGGGAATGCGGGCTTCAGAATTTGATGGGATGCATATAAAACCTTTACCAATGAGAAACATTCATCTTAAATTTTTAACTCTTTCGTTCGCCTTTATTTATTTTTTTCATTTCATTCTAATTTACTTTGAAGGAGGTTAAAATGATTCAAACACGATGCTTTCTTTCATCGGTGCACGACTGTTTCATATACGTACAGTCGCCTTTAGTGATTAGATAAGAGAAATCATTGTCTGGGATTATCTAATGACCCATTTCCATGAGTAGGCATTATTTTACCATTTAAAAAATTCTGGCACTTTCTGTTGCCTTTCCTGAAAATCACTACATTAATACTCAATGAAGACTAAAATCATTAACTTAAAATAAATGATGTAAAATTAACTTGAAATGGTATTGTGAAAAAAACTTTTATTCTTCACTGATTATTTATGTTATCTCAAACCATATATCTGTAGAAATTTTTAAATATTTACTAAAAGGATAGGGATACTTTAGAACTATTATTACACTACTAAATACTATTGCAAAAAATAAAATATAATAAAATTTATTTCAATTGCAATCATATTTTAAATTATTTTCTTGAATAACCTAATATATTGCTATAGTAATATTTTGAAATATAAATTATTATGCATAATGTATTGCCTAGGCTTTTAGATTCGTATGCAGAGTTTTTTTGTTTTTTTTTTACTTATTTTGTATTTTTACTTTTTTTTTGTTATAGTAAAAAGTACATTAATTTTCGGGAATATCAACGAGAAGTTTAAAAAGTTAGAATACAATTTTTCGTTGAAAGATATTCCGGGAGGCGGTCATTGAAAAAATCATAATAGTAAAAGAAAACTGTTTATTGTTAACCAACATTTTGCCCCACTTTATAGGGCTATGTCTGGACTGTCAGATTTAAAAAAATCTGACAATTGTTTGTCATCAAACAAATCTTTGTTTCAATCTGACAGCCCTGACGGAGCACTGCGATGTGGGATGAAACGTTCGTTAACAATAAATAGTTTTTTTGTAAGAAGATAGTCCGGTTGGCGGTCAATAAAAGTATAAAAATAGTACAATAAAACTATTTATTGTTGACCAACGTTTCGTCCCTCTTTGCATGGCTTCGTCAGGGCTAAAGGAAAAAAATATTTAATTAAAATAAACATTATAGGATTGTATCTTGTTTTTTCATTTATCCTAGGCGAAACCCTGCAAATTGGGGCGAAAAGATAACAATAAATAGTTTTATTTTTCTATTTTGATACATTTATTGACTGCCATCCGGTCTATCTTCCTACAATCTACTTCATACGGTCAGCTATCTTCTTCCAATAAATAATTTTCTTTTACTATTTTGATATCTTTATTTACCGTCACCCGGACCATCTTCCTTCATTCTCTATAGACGATCAACTATCTTCTTCAAATATAATTATTTTTTATAACTTAAAATTATTCGAACCTTACAATTGAAATTACAACAAATGAATTGGACGTTTAGCTGCTTATGGAAATCTCATAAGAGGCATTTGTGGAGAGGGAGTAGTACCCAATAGTTAATTTTTATACCAAGAGGTCATGAGGGAATGACATTTGTGAGTTTGTTAGGATGTCCTTGTAATTTGTTATGGAATCGTTTGTACTGGGTCCATGTGTGTTCTTTAACAGTTGGCACATGAATGTCAGTCTGTAAAATTGTTGACGTAACTTGAGAAACAATTGCTATTGTCCTGAAAGATTTTTCCAGTAAGATTCGGAGTTAATTACTATATGTCTTTTCAGATGTCTCAAATATTTGTGAAACGTGGGATAAAATTGGTTTCACTATGAAAGTGTATCTATTCCCTTTCAGTATAAGTATTAATTTTAATTATTCGAAATGATAAAGAAGTGCTAGTTTTTGATTTGGTATTCATCATTTTTTTCTTAATATGCAGACACCATATAATTATTCGGTCGCATGACATACAAGGTAATGTAAGGAATCTGTCTGAGGAAATCAGATCACATCTGATATCGTTTACTCGGCGATGAGAATAGATCCTTCAATTTTGCTAGAAAATACCACAATATAATTAATTATATAATAAGAATGTTTTAAGATAAAATACTAAAATAGTAAGGCAGAAAAACTATTTATATTATACCTGGAAATAGAATAATATATTCTGATAATTTTGTACTGTGTAGAACAACTCAACATATTTTGGCAGCTGTCGGGTGTTTCTCAGAATAACAAAGCATTGTAGAACCTCGCCCTTTTCAAATATAAACTGTTAAATAAATTAGAATAGAGATAATCCTTAAACAAATTCTAATAAACAATATGCTCAGGATAAATCATAAATACGTGTATACATATTAAAACAACTCTGAAAGAAGTAAATTAAATAAAAGAAAAAATAATTCTGACTTAAAATTAATTTATATTTCAAATCGTACTAATTATTAAAGTACAATATTCGTTATAGTCTATAAAAAGAAAATATTAAATTTAATTGAACTTAGTAAATTAAGAGCAAATAAATCTTTACCGCTACAACTAATGAAGGATCAAGAGTGCAGTACTTTGTAAGGAAGTTCTGTTGAATTTATAATTATTGTACAGAGGTACTGCTTATAAAGTTGTATTATTAGAAAAAAAAAATGTTCCATTTTTATGCGCAGATAATATGTCATAGAAGTTAATACCCCGGAATATTTTACTAGTTGAATCAAAACCATTGGAGGAACATTGGTGCTTTGATCTAGCTAATATGTAAATATGCAGTTGTTCTTAAAAGTGCCGGTCCTGGTAATATATAAAGTTATAAAACCTCAACTTTATTTAAAGATGGTTGTAACGAAGGGCACATGAACACCAAATACCATATGCTACAACAGTTCCAGACTTACTAACATGCTACCATGTGCTAAACAACTAAACCTAAAAGAAACTTAAGTCGAACTCAATCAGCCAAATTCTGTCAACTTTAAACAATAAATACAATTCTTGGATTAAATTTATATTTACAATAATAAATTTAAGACATAGGTTTTATATTCATTCTAATTAAACTTATTAATTTACAACAAATAAAAGTAGAACAAATAAGCGGCTTTAACATAAGAATAGTTGAGAAAGATAGTACACAGAGCCAAAGATATATGTATAGAGGTAGATTCAAATGGCTAAAAATAACTAGTTTGACATAAAAAATTTTCTAGGACTGATGAATTGAATCATTCAATGGTACAAATATCTAAGCAATTCTAAGAAAATAATGATATTGTAGAAAGTTAGTCCGGGTGATGGTCAATAAAGGTATCAAAATAGTAAAAGAAAACTATTTATTGTTAACCAACGTTTCCCTCCACTTTTCAGGGCTTCATCAGGGCTAAATAAAAAAACAAGATACAAACATTATATAACTGACAAGAAAACATTTTGAAAACAATTGCTATGTATATAAAGAATATAAAACAGAAATAATAATATAAGGAGGTATTCATGTAGGTGGACTAGAAACTAGTTACTGCTAAATACAACCAGGTGTGTTAAAGTTTTAAATACAGATCTAGCCTAATAAATTGTCGAAAAATACTCGTTAGAACTAGGTAAATGGTAAAGAGGTTGTAAAAAAGGTAAAAGAGAACTTCACCATTCCCTAAATATGGTGTAGGTTTATTTATCACACCTGGTTGTATTCAAAGTTTGCAGGGCTTTGTCAGGGCTAAATGAAAAAAAACAAGATACAAACATTATAGAATTGACAGGACATTGAAATAAATTTAAAAAAAAAAATGATATCTTCATAAGGTATATAAAAAAGAAATAATAATAATAATATAAGGAAGTATACATGTAGGTGGACTAGAAACTAGTTACTAATAATTACAACCAGTTGTGATAAATAAACCTACGCCATATTTCGGGAAGGGTGAAGTTCTCTTTTATCTTTTTTATTATCTCTTTACCATATAATTAGTTCTAACGAGTATTTTTTGACAATTTATTAGGCTAGATCTGTATTTAGAACTTTAACATACCTGGTTGTATTTTAGTAACTAGTTTCTACTCCACCTACAAGAATACTTCCTTATATTATTATTTCTGTTTTATATTCTTTATATAAATAGCAATTGTTTTCAAAATGTTTCCTTGTCAGTTCTATAATGTTGTGTCTTGTTTTTTTCATTTAGCTCTGACGAAGTGGGGCGAAACGTTGGTTAACAATAAATAGTATTCTATTACTATTTTTATATCTTTGTGGACCGCCACCTGGACAATCTTACTACAATCTACTTCATACGGTCAACTATCTTCCAAAATAAAATAATGAGATGTTTGTTAGAAATGACAACAGTTCGATACAGAGCTATAATGGAACTAAGGGTTAGGGGAGACATAAGCATTATTGGGGATAGATCAGAATGATACTTAGGGATAGGCTATAAAAGTCCTAAAGGAGGTCCTTACAGACAGAGGGCGGACCGCCGCCGATCTGACCGGGCCTTGAGGATGGAAGTGACAGTGATCTACAGATAGAGGGTTGTAGAAGCTATAAAGAAATCAAGAAGCATCAGTGGCTGGTGAACCGACGATATCCTCCCGAGGGCTAGAATCCTCTACCCCATCAATATCCCGCAACAGCCGCTCTCCCCTCTCGAGGGGTATCTAAATCTAATTTGGTATCCATCGAGGGTACGGTTACTTTCAACGAGCACTGTTGTAATTTTCACAGATTAAATAAATAACGAAACCATTATTTTTTTGGGGGATAGACCCCGCTTTGATTGGAAATTATTACTATCAGCCACAATTATGACCAAAATATATCAAAAGTAATGATGATCTAAAAAATTTTTTTTTTCTAAACTACAAACATATCCCACATTTCGATCCCAGTAAGATCATAATGTTTTCAAATTAGTTTTGTCAATTTTTTATGTACTGAAAGCTGATTTTCCTTAGCAATATATATATATATATTATTGGCCTTATAATATGTAAAGTACATTTCAGCTTTCCATGATTTTAAGTTTAATCCACTATCCACAACGCATGAAACATTCAACCAAGAGGAGATATTTGAGACAATTATAAAAAATACAGGTGTATCTATTATAATTTTATACCACCTATCATAGCCAACCCGCACCACTAAAACCCCTTTTTAGTGACGCCTGTATCACTTTCAAAACATTTACTTAAAACGGAAAGAGGAAACTTAACATATTTGAATGGAGCGATACTTTTTTTTAAAAAAAATTTTTATTTAAAATATTTACTATATTGTTATTAGATACCCCCTTATATAATACAATTTTCCTAATTCTAATTACAATTTACAAACTTCTTTATTTTAGATTTTGGTGAAACAGGGGGAAAAGAACACCAAACATATTTAAATTAAAACAAAATACATAGCATCGGATATAATAAAATACATATCATTGGGTAGCATGAAATACATATCATTGATTAATGTTTACATTACTGAATTTATGTCTACGGCTTGTAGTGTTAGTGTAATTTCGTATTTCTATGATTAGAGGGTTTAATGAGTTGGGGAGAGACTAGAAGATAATATGAGTTAGTTTGTATATATAATCCTATACGGTATCTATTTTAATTAAGTTTGCATGCTAGATATAGGGCAAGGTTTACAAAGTGGCTAAAATTTAAAATAACATGTTTTTTTTTCCATTTTTACCCACTTTTTTAAGATAACTTTCTTAAGTCTTCTCTCCCTGTTTTAATTAAATGTTTCAAAAGTGATACATGCTTCGCCTAATGTGGGTTTTAGTGAGGTCTGCCAAAAGGCAATCCAAGGTATCCTTAACACCCAGCTATACATATAGCATACCTCCTATATGTACGTACCAAATATTCACTAACATCATTACAGGAGGGTACGAAAAAAAAGAAACATGTATTAGTGAGGCTTGCCTTCTAAAAAAAAAAAATTATCTTGTGAGATTGAGACAACTCGTATATCGACCAATATACGGCGTTTTTTTGTTTAAATTTTAGTCACTTATTAAATATTGCTCGATTTAACTATCTTAATTATTCTCTTCCGGTTTTTACTTACTTATAATAATAGCTATATGAGACTATATTCTTGATTTTCAAATGAAGCCAGTTTCTGATTTTACTGATTGGGACACTTAAGCAACACACAGTGGGCAAAACAACTGATATTGCGGACCAGAAGGTCAAATTGCAATATCTTTAAAAATGAAAAAGTAATTTAAATAATTCCACATATTTATACACAGTCATGATAATATCAGTCTTAAATATCGTTGCAGAAAGTAAACAATGCTATTGAATCTCTCAAATTAGTCGAGACAGCCTCCCAATGAACACTTCATTTATGATTTGAAAATCAAAACAGATTGATTATTCAAACACAGTATTTTTTTGCTATTTTGTTTTTTAAACTTCTACGTCAGAAAAAAAATGGATATTGCACAAAAACGTAAGTTTACATTCCATTAAATAATTGTCATGAATTTAACACCTATTATGGAGGAAAATATGGTTTAAAATAAACGTTTTATTCTGTTTCACGATAAAAACTGTTCAAGAAAATATAAATTATCTAATTTATTTTATTTTACTTTTTTTTTTTCACTCGGATCTTATTCTACACTGATTGTTTTGCCCACTTGCCCACTTGGTGTCGCTCAAGTCTGTGGCTGGTCTTATTTAAAACTTATGACTGTCGCCAAACGTACCTAGTATTTAATTCTTACGGCCTTATATATTTTCTAACTTTCTAAAACATTTCATCTAGATAAAGAATTCAGACCAGTGACGCAATTGGAAAAGAAGCACTGGTATCTCTTTAAGGTTCTCCATTGCCTTCCATAAGAGGGGAGGGGGAACTTGGCTCAGAGTCAAATCGAATATTTTAAATATGTGGGTATGTGTGTCAGATTTGTATTTATATTATTTTCACTTGGACCTAATTTAATTTTTTTTCTGTATATAATTTATTTTAAGGGACACTAAATGACACACATAAGCTCGACTAAGATACTGATTTATTCTCCTGTACTTAATCGTGGCAAATATTATTAATCCTTAATAACAACTATAAATATTAAGCATTTTAGTTTTTAAAAAAAGCAAATATCACGTTTTTACAATACCCTGGAGTCAAAAGTACTTGATGAACTCAAAACCATTGGAAAAGCTCAAAAATGTTACTAAATTGCATTTAAAAAAAAAAAATTATATTTTTTGTAAAAACGGTGTGCCATGAATAGTCTAGGGATGGGGACAGTAACATACTAGAGAATTTTGTATTTAAAATTTTAAAATTCATTTTATTTATAAATATTTTGACCATTTATTTTTTATAAATGATACCTTCGCTTTTACTGATCGCGCAAAGAAGTTGGAACAAACAGCATGATAATTTGATTCATCTAAGAGCAATTCCAAAGTTAAAGACATTCATCAATATTTTATTTTATTTCGATGCTGTTTTGATTTTTTTTCTTTTTAGATTGTTTATACTAAAACGTAAAATATAGTTGTTATGTAATAGATAATAAGAAAAAAATATTGTATAAGGGTGTACCCTAAATATAGTAATTATTGCAGATTTCATATTTATGGAATAAAAACTTTTATATAAAAAAGATCGGCACGCCACATGAGAATGACCCTTTTAAAAAAAATATCAAAGGGACACATATTTCAGATTAGTTTATTAAAAACCTCATTTTGTAAAAAACATATTTCTCATATTTGGGGTTCATGAAGTGGATAACATCTTGTTATATTACCATGTTATAGCAAGAACTTCGCTGTCTATCACACCATAAAAAAATCACTTTAACTAATGTCAAAAATATTTTTAGTATTCTCATTTTGGGATCCTCAAGGATAAGAATATTCGTTTGATATATGGATATATTGTATGAAGTATAATATATGGAAGCAATTAGAAGATTCCATCATCACTTAACGAAGTGTATAGAGCTGAATTGAGGACGCTTAAGATCAGGAGCAGGATTCCTTTCAAAAGTTGTTTTGTCAGATAGAAGTGGTTTGAATGGGGGTGTTTTCCCGGTATGGTGATGTGAATTATAAGATCTTCCTAACAACTTACCTCCTCCCTCTTTTATATGGTCGCACTGTTTATCCGTCGTCCACTACAGCGGGAAGGTTATAGCTCTTGAACAAGCTGATTCAGCGGAATCATCCAACTGAATTCGTCTTGCTTATAGCTCTGAAAAATCGACGATTTTAAATTTAAAGATTTTAAATTATCATTTCCTTTTGCAAATCACGTAAAACATATCAAGTAGTTCACATGCTTTGCACTATTCACGTCCTATCATATCATACTGTTGGAAGCGATAATTTAAAAATATCTGCAGACGTTTGCCAAATATGCAGGATAGACATTTTTATCCGTCTGTCCTAAAAATATTTAAAATGAGGTATGCATTTTTAATAATTTCTATTTTCCAAACAATACCGATATTGGTGATTTAAATAAAATACAGCTTCCTATTTATACGTTAATTTTAATTTTTAAATGAACTGAGATAGAATAATTGAAGTGGTTTATGATACATTTCTACAAAATCGATTTAACATTTTTATTTATAGCTACCATATTTTTAATTTATTTGAATTTTTTTTAAAATTTCGTTATGACTATTTTCATCATAATTTTTTTTTAGTTTTATCTTACATAACATGAATCAATACTTTGAATGCATAATTCGATAAAAACTATAATTTATGGGGAAAAAGATATAGATCTGTTATGCATTCAGAGATAAAAGTATAATAAAATAAAGAGATAAATTATTAGTAATAAAAGTATTATAGGATACATGCAGATCTATTTCTGTTGAAGTAGTCAAATATTTAATGATTTTTTATGAAAGTCAGTGTGCTTTCCTAAAAAAAGGTATCATGTTATAGCATTTTATATTTTTTAAGTTTAATCAATTTTAAATTATTTTACATTAATTTGTAATAAGGTGCTTACATTATTTTCCACAATGTTTCTCTAATTAATATTGAATTAAAACAGTTATTAGAGAGCCTATTTACACAGTCCTTTATTTTCTTTTGTAGGAATTGGTAATTTTTTCATAAGGTTTTAAGCTTTTAATTTTTAATGCTTTCATTTACTTGGTAAATTAATCTATAATTTTTTTCCGTAGCCTCCTTTATTTATTTATTCGTATATTACATGCATACATAGTACAATGATAATATGTGTATACTAGTAAAATTACAACCCCTCACGATAGCCGAGTGTTCTGGACCCTCTGGCCACATAATAATTTATCATAAGTTGTTACTATTAAAATAACAGTACACATGTCAGTTACAGTCTGCGACAGTTTAATTTGAAAACTTGTTCTGTTGCAGGTGGAGATGGGGGCCTAGAGATGCTGGTGCTGGCCCTGCTGGCAGTGGCCCGGGGGGAGGAGTGCGGGGGCCACCTCACGGCCGACCGCGGGATCATCGCCACCCCCGGCTTCCCCGGCCCCTTCCAGGTCCCGATCCACTGCCTCTGGCTCGTTTCTTCCGCTAGCCCGACTGCCTCCGTCGCCGTCCACCTCAGCCAGCTATACGTCAGTGCTGGCCTAACATTCACTGAGTATGCCTACTATGAGCCCGCTTCTTCCTTCCAGCTTGAGCCCAGGGTTGTCCACAGGGTCAATGAAGAGAACCTTCCGAACACCTCGCTCGTTGTCACCTCCAGACCATTTCTGGTTGTTGAATTCTCCTTGGACCGGTTAGAAGGAAACCATCTGAGAGCGCTCGACGGTCTTCTGGATGTGTACGGCTTTAATATCACCTACAGTATCCAAACGGACGCTTCCCACCTGCCGGACTTCTCTTGCACTGCTGCCAAGTGCTCCATGCTGGGCAACTGCTACGCAACGGCCGACTATTCGTAAGTACTCTGCATCCTAAAAAACAAATTTTTAAAAATGAGATATACATTTTCAGAATCTTTTCTCGGTTTTATTACTCTTTTTTATGATAATGTGGATTTTGTATTATAAGTTTACTGAGACAGAACCATTTATAAATATATATATATATATATATATATGAGGAAAAGTCGGTATAAAATACAGAGTTCCTGGTCGTGAACAGAAAAAATTAAATAAGACCAATTTAGGTGAACTTCACGATCAAACAAACAGTTAGAATAATAAATCATTTAGAGAGAGGCGTCTAATGGATTTTTCACTAAATTACATAAAAGAACAGATTGTGAAAGAGTAATGAAGAAAATTACTTTGACATAAAAATAAAATAAATTTTTATTCTAGGACAGCCAATTAAAAATAATTATAACAGATATTTGAGAGCCAATAGGCTGGAATAAAATGGTTTAGTTACGGATTAATGACATAATCAATATAATAAATAATAATATAAAAAGTAAAATTAAACAAACAAACGCGCTGAAGTTTCTCACATGATATCTATAAATACTCAAAATATCAAGTAAACAATAGAAATTGGTGACAATTCGATATTGGAAAATAAAGACTGATATTGAAATAAATTAATAAATTAAAGATAAAACCATACATGTATATCATATCATACATCATATATTATGATACAGATTTAAGGATTGATAGTTGAGGAGTAGGAGAAATAGTTTCTATTTGAATGCGGTTAATGAAGGGGTTATACGGATGGACGTGGATAGAGAATTCCAGTACGATTATAAAAGATCAGTTGTAGATAGTTGACCGTAGATTAATGATTGGAGAATCGTGGAATTAGATGGTAGTAGATTGAAAACAGTGACAGATGAAATATAATATCATGTAGGTATGAAGATATGTATAATATAAGATAATATCTTATATATACTATATAAGATATTATACTATATAAGATTATATATTATGCAAGTAGTGTCTAAAAAACTGAAAAAATAAATAAATAAATTGAATCTACAAATTGAACACTCAGGTCGAAATGTCGGCATAAAATATATAAATATGGTTTTGTTTATTTAGGTTGTTCTTTGCTGACCGCACCCTCCGACACACTTCTCCGATTATAAAAGATATTTTGAAGGAAATCGTTCTATGAGAAATTTTTTTAAAAGAATAAATACAGTTAGTGGCAACCCATTTCATATATCCTTTGCTCACACAATATCATAGCTCACATCCTACCCGTTTCTAATTCAACTTTGAAATTTAACAACTTTTTACTGTTCCGACATTATAACTTAATAATTGTTTTAAATACGGTAAGAAGGCAAAATATTTTGTTGATGACATAATTTTAGATTTATGTTCTACTATTTGTTGTCCTAAACCATCTTTAAGAGAAAAGCTCTGTCACAGCGATTCCTTCCCAAGTTGAAAACAAAGGAAATTTCACTATCCGTGGGGGGTTCAGGATCGTTTCCGTCAAAAGCATCCCAAAGTTGACAAAACCATTCCTCCCAGATCAACAGAATTTCGTTTCAAATTTCTAAACCGTGAGTTAGGCCTAGATGTTCATCGATAATTATTATTGATTATGTCTACTTTAAAGTAACATAAATGTTAATTACACAATTCAATGAAGGATAAAATCAACGACAATAATAAAATAATTATTAGGATAACCAAGAATGGTGGTAAAAAAAAATTGTTGGTCTTATTTACTCTAGCCATGTATTTTTTTAAATATTTCTTTTCGGACTACTGTTTCATTCTCTTTGAAATTGGAAAATAAAGTATTTTTATAATTAAAGAAGCTATATATTGCTGAGAGTATTGTTTGTTTTTACATGTTAAAGTTTAATCATTGACAGAAAACTTCTAAAAATGATCACAGGTTGTTTGGACTCCAAGGCAAGATAAAAGATTTCCTATTTTTTTCTTTTATTAACCTCTTCTGTGTAATAATAAATGCCGTATTTTTAAAATTTAATTTAAATAAGAAAAATTAATATATGTTTTATGAACTTTTTAATCCAACTAATTAAGCCTCGTAAAATAGCGTGTATGTAATTTAATTAGGTTGATCTATAGGGTCGACGAAATGAAAAGTCATAAAAACTGAAATCACATATTTAATAAATATTAACGCATTAAATTTAAGTTGATACATGATTGGAAATGTTGGAAGTGCCATTTAAGAATATTTTTTTTTTTTTTGATACTTTTTATTTATTGATAGATATTACAATCTGCCACACAGTTTTGGGCAATATGTAATAATGATGAATGATCACATTGATACTAAAATAAAATAAAATAAAAATAAAAAGTAAATAAATAAATGAAAAAAAAAACATAAGAATAAATAAAATCTCTCTTAAAATATGTACAAACAGAAGGATATACCAAATGAACATAATAATAATAAAAATAATATAATCTCTAGTCACATTTACACTCTTATATACAATATTTACACAATCGACCTGAGTATCCCTGAGCCCACTCTATCCCCAACGTGTGAGGGGTAGAGCAGAGCTCAAAAGATCCCAGTGGATCCCTCTCGCCACATCACTGGTAATGAGCCAGTAACAATAAACATTGTTAGCTTTCTCTAAAACGGCACTAACGATTTTTAATAAATTTGTCATGTCATTGTAAATTCGAATTTTCATTATTATTCTCATTTAAATAGCTTGATGGGGCTAAATGGTGAATTTACAGGGATAAAAAATACCTCTATATTTATTTTAATTTTCTTTATTTAAAACTGTGGCGGAAGTGGGGGTTCAAAATTGAATCTTGCCTGAACTCTCCGCCTATCAGAGGTGCTGATAAAATTGAAGTAAGGATAATGTGTATAAATGTATATAATATAAATATAAAAATGAAATAAAAAAATCATAAATCAGTGAAAATAAAACTTAACACTTATATTCAATGAACTAAAATAAATAAAAAAAGTACAATGAAAGTAAATATGAAACCACTGAAATAACAAATAATAAATTGAGATATATGCTGAGTAAAAGAAAATTACAGGATTTTCTGTGACAGCCCATTAACAAAAAATAATGAAACAAACTAAAGTATGTTGACTCCCGACTGTGACGAATGATAAATGTAAACTTCCGGCCCAATAGGAAAATGCAGTGGTTACACGATGAGCCTTTGAGGCTTAATAAAATTAGGCATTGCGCCTATAAGTAAGTCCTGCGGCGAAATAATTAAGTTGGAGCCGTCCAGGCAAATCCTCGTAGCGAAGTAGCTTTTTAATGTGTAGACCAGAGATTCCTAAAGTGAGCGCCACCACCCCCTAATCAGTGCTGCAGCAATTCAGGAAGGTGGTGATGGACAAAGGTGCATTTTTTCGGTGGGGGGGGTGATGAATAACTAAGTTTTCACGGTCAACAATATTAATGCTTACAAAAATAGAGCACACCAAGTTTATCCTTCTCATTAAGATAAGTTTTAACGTTTTAACTTTTTTGTATTACATTCTATTCTGAGTTCAATAAATAGTTTCATAATTTCCAAGTTCAATGTTTCTAATTCACACCTTTCTTTGCTAAATTTTACGTTAAAGGTAGAAACATTAATACATATATATTTCCTGTTGATTACTACTAAAATTTAAAACAAAAATTAATTTCCAAGGGGCGCTAAGTAATATTTTTCCTTGAAAGGGGGTGGTAGAACAAAAACATTTGGGAACCACTAGTGTAGAATATGATAACGCACTTTTTTTTTTTAAACAAATGTTTTAGGCATAGTAAAATTCTAACGATTATTTGTAGTTTTATATAACACGCTCACAAAAACTATTTAATAACTATATTCTTGACAAAAGAAAGCTACATTATTCTTATAAACAAAGTTTGAAAGTATCTGCAAATAAATTAAAACAATAATTATTTAATTTAAAACAAAATAATGTCTAGTCCATATTTATAAACTACATGGCTAACCACATGTTGTTAGGTAAGGTGATAAGCAAAAGTTGTGTGATTAATGTGCGCGGTTACATTTACATTTAAATATAAACATAATTTAATTAATATCGATATTATTGTTTTACGTAGTTAAAGACACAGTTGATAAATTAATATTCTCAAATAATTCACTATCAATTATAAAGTATAACAATAAATATATATAGAATATTTGATTAAAAGCTCTCCAGTTCAGATCTCCAAATTTAGGCTATGGGTATTTAATGAGCTGTATACATAGTAACATTAAGTTTTTTTTCTAAAAACTAGTTGATAAAAAATATTCAACGAAATAAAACGAGTTGAAAAATGTCTCGTTTTATAATATTATTGCACTGTAATGAGCTAATTTCAGTATTGATAATTCATATCCCTAATAACGTTTATTCCCCACCTACCACAGTTTTAATGACGCTTTAAATGAATTAAATTGTTACGTGGATGACTTGCATTGTATTTTTCTTACATGTTGCTTTTAACTTGCCCTTCTTAATGCATCAATAAAAGAATAATAGCTACCTCGTTACGTGAACTCTATTAAATTTTAATTTTCTATATTACTATTCACTAATGTATCGCTAAACGAATGGATTTCTTAAATTTACCACAAATAAGATAAGCCTTTAACACTATTATATAGCCCGTCGTGGTGAAAGAGATGAAAAGCCCATTCTAATCTAGAAGCCAACGATCCAAGGGAATGAGAAAATATAGGTATATCTGATTTACTGAGATTAAAAACAATGGAGTATTCACGGAAAAGGTAGAGGGTTAGGTACTGTGCAAATAGCTTGTGCAAACACTGAACTCTAGCAATATTCTTATGAATGCGTTTAATTCTTTTCGTCAACACATTGCGTAAATATGGCTTTCTTAATGAGTTTCTCAGTTTCTTTGACCATATAAATAACTAATGATTTGTATAAATTTAACTTTCAGTAAAACTTCATAATTTCTTCTTTCGGGATATTTCTTATGAAAAATTGTATTTTACCTCATTACTTTCATTATACATATATAACTATTTCATGTATTTCACTGGCTAACTCTATTTGTTCGGGGGTTGGCCCATAAACAAATGATTATTAT
>NW_027110601.1:0-656 GCF_000696795.3 Halyomorpha halys
TTTTTAAGATATAGAGCTCCGAATGAAAAATTAGTTTTTTTTATCGTTTTGAAACAGCCACCATTTTTTATTCCCCCTACTTATACTTGGCAGACTTATCAATTTTGACTAATAATTATACATAGTTTTCATTGAAGTAATCAAAAATTGGGGTGAGATAACCGCCTGTTTTCTCCTCTTGGTCTCTTATACTATATGGTAAACGGAATTCCAGCACACGTATTGCGAGCGATCGACGATCAATTCAATGTTGCTTCGCGATTGACTTGTTTGCCACCCCTGACTTTAATTATAATAATAATTGAACAATAAAATTTATTGTGGTAGTATTTGGGTTTTTAATACACATATTTTTTTACTGTAGTAATTATTAAATACATTAACTGCATCTACTGCAACGGATTAAAATGAGATTGAATATAAAGTGTGTAAATAAAGTGTGATTCCTTATTGAAGATTAACTCGACCACTATAATAGAGAATATGTTGATAAATGTATGTGTTTACTGTCAACAATAGAGTCATATCCAGGATAAAGGTCTGCTTTACATGCACTTTCATAGGCCTGCTACTTTTCCTTAATACAAAGAGGAACTCACTTCTTGAAATCGGATCAAGTTCATGACGAGGGACTTCGTAAGCCGCTTCGTTTATGT
>NW_027110601.1:2821-3568 GCF_000696795.3 Halyomorpha halys
GTAGTCCTAAGTAACGGATCTGTTCGACAGGAATAAGTGGGGTATTATTAAAGGATATTGTAGGGGAAGAGGTCATGGGTTTACGTCGAAGGGAATAAATATATAATAAAAGGGTAAGAAGATTATTTTAATATAAAAATAAATGCTGTGAAAAGAAATTTCATCAATTGTTTTGACGTGATCTTTCTGCAATTTCAAATTATGAAGGAGTTAGATCCGAGTCTAGATTTTGAATATATACTCCATATCAGAAGGCTTTTGGTTATGATATAGAAAGAGATTGAGATTTAGTATCAGATAATATATATTGAAAGAAAATAGAAATAACTTGTGGAGGGGGCAGGCCGAAAAGATCATATAATATTGATAGTAAGATTAAATAAATTTAGATGGTGGGAAATATTGCTGAGATGAGACGGGTTGTGATAGCGATGGGTCACCATGTTGAACAAATAATAGATGGAATCCTCTTACTTGATGGAACCCCTATGGATCTCATGGTCTGTGGTGCTGCTGAGATGGTGTTTCCTCAGAGTTGGGCGACTATGAAACTAATTACCGAAATTGCCATGGATACGATATTTATTTATCAACGGTTCATTCATAAATAAGTGTCGTATCCATGGCAATTTTAGCTATTAGTTTTAGTTATAGCAAATTTTTGCCCATCTCTGGGTCGTGCGCTGTCTCAATGCTGGTGCTTTATGAAATTTTAAATGCAATTAAAAAGGAAATTTTATTTTTGAA
>NW_027110602.1:0-1219 GCF_000696795.3 Halyomorpha halys
AAAAACAAAAAAAAACATTAATATTAAAATAGCAAACAGTGCATTCCATCACATATATTTTAGTTTTCATCATTTTTTTCGCTTTTCCTACATATTCAACCGCTCTATAGATGATTGTGCAGCGAATTTTTCTTTTTACTCTAAAAAATAATTTGGGCGAATTTTTTTTTGGTCTTAGGAGGGTACCGCGGTGAAAAACATTTGATAACCGCTGATTTAAATGTATGTTACCTCTTGTTTCGAGGCTTATCTGCATCATGATGAAAAAATAAAATACAATAAATTAATAAAATTGATATTCAAAAATGTTAAAAAGAAAATTGTGTATTCATGAACTATCGTAATATCGGAAAGGATAAGAAACTCTGTTACAGTCTGAAGATGGGATAAGTTGGAAGTGGAATCACCACGTTTAGCGGTCGGGTGGGAGTGTGGGAACGAGACGGGAAATTCTCAGGCCGCCAACAAAAGCCAGGCCACTCCAACACCGCAAAATGAGAAATGAGTTTATAAATATCCACACCATTTTACATGCGGACAGTCCTTGTATATGTGGGCTGCTTGAAAGTTACATAAGCCAAGTCCATGGGAAGTTGGTCCCTGTTAAGTCTCACAATTTCACTTTTTACATCTCTGCCATTGGAACGACTACTGGATATACATAATTATATCAACCAAGAATCCATAAAATGTTCTTCTGTTAAGAATCATTAAAAAAAATTTTTATTTGGTATTTTAACTTTAACAGATTCAAACAATTTTTTTTATCTCACAATCATAAATGAAAAAAAAAAGTTGTGTTCTTGACAGACATACATTTTTTTTTCTTAACCTTTATTTTTCACATTTAATTAATATATACATACATATTACAAGATATATGTATATTAATGAGATATTGCCTTGTGGCATAATAAGGTTACAGATTTGATAGAAAGACAAATGCCTCTTTGTATATATTTTGGAGATATTTTATATCTAGAGAGATTATGAAAACAATAAATTAGATATGATATATGTTATGAGTTTTTTAAAAATTTCGAGAGTGTGATTGTTGTGTTTGCGTCAAAAGTAAATATTTTGTTTCTGACAAAGGATTTATTTTATTTTATTTTTTTGATTGATAGATTTATTTATTGATAGATATTACAATCTGCCACACAGTTGTGGGCAATATGTAATAGTGATGAATGAATCTGATACATACTAAAATAAAAAA
>NW_027110602.1:1459-5277 GCF_000696795.3 Halyomorpha halys
AAATAATATATACAATATTTACACAATCGACCTGAGGATCCCTGAGCCCACTCTATCCCCCACGTGTGAGGGGTAGAGCAGAGCTCAAGAGATCCCAGCGCATCTCGCTCGCCGCATCACTGGTAATAAGCCGGTGGAGGCTGAGCAAGTGCGCTAAAGATTTAAAAAAAAGGATTTAAGATTTACATTATTATTTTGAGTTTACAATTTGGAATTTATAGGTATATAACATTAAACATAAATCTATATGTTAATATAAGTAATCTTAAAAAAGAACAATAAAAATATCAAGGAAGGGTTTGTTATGGTGTGAGAATACCGAATGGAATACATCATACATCAAGTATTGCAACACATTTCTTTTCGTGTATAATGTTTCTGTTCCAGTTTATGTATTTGCTTTGATTTATTTTTAATCTTAAAAATGGTCTCTTTTTGTTTTAAATTATTTTTGATATCTCTGAAAGAACTAAGTTAAATATCTTGAAAACATAATGATTATCGACAGACATACATAGAACACCCGGTATTAAAATAAAAATTTTCGATTGTATAATTTACGAAAAAGATCTAAGAATCGCAATATTTTTGGCTGCGGTCATCAATGCAAATTGTATTCGTCATGAATTTTAATAGCGTCGCTTTATACTTTATCCTGCCTCATCCCAGATTGACGTTTCTTGTTTGCCAATCATTGCATCTATTTGGTCTCTTAAGTTGGTTAGTCACTCAACCTTGGTTGGGATTAGTTTTAGTATATAACCATTTGTTTTGCTTTGACATATTCTCACTCCTACTCGATAGTTGTTTATCTGTTTTGAATTAACTTTGTAATTGTTTATGTTTCCTACCTGCGCATATAGATATTTTTAGTTATCTATAGCCATTAATGGTGGAATCGGATTTATAATTGGAATGCAGAGTAATTAAAATTGTTGTAACATATTTTTTTTCCTTAACTATGAACATTTATTTTAATTTTAAATAACAACTTTCTTAGGATGTTCAATGGAGCATATAAAATATTTAAATTCTGAAAAAGGTTATTGAATTCTAATAGAACGGTTCTGTAAAATATATTCTTTCAAAGTTTTTAGTAAATGTTTTAAAATTATAAATTTTTATATTTTATCTCTAATGTTTTTAAGTTACCAAAATATTGTAATTATTTATGTATTGCTATTTTCGCTTATTAATAGTGGCTTCCAGTTTTTCAATTTAAAAAAAAATCCTTTTTTCAGATCTTTTTTTTAGGATAATGTTTCCTTTACAGTTTTTAATTCACTAATATAAGAAATAATTAACAATTTCTTAATAGTATAAATAGAAAATAAAAACAAAATTTTGTGTAATGTTTGTTAGTTTTAGTGTTATTGTTTTGTTTTTTTCATATCTTGTATGATAATGGTTTGATTGTAATCCTAGGAAATGATTTGGGCTTGATCGATTTTAAAGAATAAAGGACTAAGTTGAATGATAGCGTAAATATTTCAGTCTACGGCACCTTTATGAACAAAAATATTGTTAATCCATTAAAATAAAAAATTTCAGATTGAAGAAGTAGTAAATTTAATTTATTTTTAATAGATAATATAACTTTAAAACTGCTCTCAAGCGTTTAAATTTACCACGTATATGCTAACTACATATTTTATCCAATTTAAACAAAATATTATTTTGTGACAATCATAAAAGCGAAAAAAGATAAATTGTTTTTAGTACAATGATTTCAAAGACTCTTTAAGTCTTTAAGACTCTAGTTACTCACTGATAAATAAATGATTAATAGAAATAATGAACCATTGTTGATTGTAATTCAAATCGATTCTTTATCGATTCGACCGGACTCTTGTTTCTTTATGTGGTATTGTTTTTGAATTCGAACTGATGCATTTTCTGATTCCTTCTCAGTAAAGTATTGCCGCCTGTGTTACTTCGAAAAGAAGGCAGGAAGAGTGTTGTTGGGCACAATGTTGTAAAGTAAAAATTCTATTTAACCTTTTACTTGAGAAATCTGTTAGAGAAGCAGGGATCCAAATCCATGGGACAATATTTAATTGATCTGTTATGATCCTTGCTTATGACCCTGACTTAGACTTAGCTAAAGCTTTTCAGCGCCTTATTGGCCCTAGACTGACCTCGGATATGAGGTCAATGTCTTGAAAACCAAATATAAGGTAGCGGAGAAGACCCTATCACTTGACTTATTCTTATCTGAGGATATCTATTGTACCTGTGGTCAATCCTTACACAAGATAATAACTACATCTGGAAATGAAGAAAGGACCCAGATGCAAACAGAGTCCTATCGGGAAAAACCAAAATAAATTTCTGCAAGGCTCTGATCTATCCAATTCTATGTGCATCAGAGTCCTGAATTACCACTCGTCAGCAAGAACTAGTAATTTTTGAATGGGAAATTATACGTCAAGTATTAGATGTACTGAAAGTGAAATGACTATTTATGAAATGTGAGGTTCAACCTAACCCGGTGAATATGTGGTCAGGTTGGAAGACAATGCAATCCACTAAAAAAAGCTCCTAGGAGAGTCAAATACGGTGTGGAAGACCGAGAGCAAGATGGATGAATAGCATTGCTCCATATGACCGTATCCTAGGACTCCACAGTTGGAAGGTTAATGCACAAGATTATGGTTACTGGAGAAGATTGATGCAGGAGGTCAACAAAACACGGCTACGAGATATAGCGCCACTCTAGATAAATTAAAATTTGTTCAATCTCTACTAGTCTCGTAAGTAATCATTATTAAATTATACCATAATTTAAAAAAAATAAATTATGTTGTATTTTATTTTAAACAATAAACTCTTGTTATTACAATGTACAAAGTTTCGTTTTCACAATACCTTAATCCGCATATTAATATTATTAACTAAATTAGGATTCAGGAACTATGAGTGGGAGGGGGTCTGTTTTGTTACTTTGCACTCAGCACTAGCTCAGCTGTCAGCGGCCTTGATTGCAATAGCAATGCTTTTTTTTTTTTCTTTTTTGTGCTTTGAGGTGTTGAAGTGTATTTGACTAATTTAGGCAAAATATTATATTTTGTTTACATAAAATTCTTTTTTTTTTTCATCCTTATATATTTATACTGAAAAAAATAAAATTATATCCTGACGCCTTAGGCTTGTATATTTTATTTTTAAATAATAACCCATCAAAAATTGTAAAACTACCATCAAATCAAATTATTACCAGTGAAAATTACAATATTACCATAGAATCGAACTAAAAGCATATCCTACGCATGACCATGGTATAGAGGTATGACAGAATACCATTCAAATTAATGCCTGATGTTAGTAATTAGCCTTCCTAATGATTTCCTCAACCAAACTGATCGTTTAGTAAGCCACCTACCTCCGTCCTTTACAATTACCCGTTATGAGTAACAATAGAGAGGTGTGTTTTTGTTGATTAGTTAGTGATAAATCGTGGTGTTGCTTGTCAATGCATCATCTATCAGTTTTGGTCCTTACTTTGGTACTCCTTTTGTATTCTTATACATTTTGTTTTCATTTCTATTTCCAAACTTCAACTATAACTAAATTTTCAGATATTGATAACGTTCCGTATTTATTGTTGTATTCAGATGGCAAGTTAATACGGCTGTTTTATGAGACCATACTGGATATGTTACATAATTATTGTAGGGGCTAAGTTGCTTACCTGTGTGTTGTCAGCTGAGGCCACACCCAGAATCTTGTGTCAACCGACCGGCCTTGTCTTTAGCATAGCCCTACCTTTTTGCGGAGCTTATGGTGAGGAGTGATCTTAAGAGAAAGTTCTATATATA
>NW_027110603.1:0-1550 GCF_000696795.3 Halyomorpha halys
TAATTAATAATAAATACAGAATAAAATTGTAAATATATAACTAGAGTAATAATACTTATTAGAAATAGTAGCGAATAAGGTAAAAAGTTGATGTAAATTCTAAACAGATAAAGTAAATGTGGCTAAGGTAAAATACAACAACAAGCTTAAATTCGGCATTTACGCACTGACAGACTTGACTGCTATCCTGTCTCAAAGAAGATAATACCTAGTATTAATAAGTATATTAAAGAATACTTAATTGTACATTCATATACCGGGTTCAATTAAAAACGTTAGAACTGTTTCCAGTATATAATGCGGTACTTCGAGGTAGTCGATTTTACAAGTTTCTTTAACACCACAGGCATAAAACCTCCTTAAATTTGTAATTTCAGTAATATATTCAACTGACCCTTTATACCGAATCGATTAAATTTTAATATCTTAATTATTTTGGGGAAATTCAACTATTTATTATCCGACGTTTCTCCACTTTGTAGGGTTTCATCAGGGCTGTTCAAGATAATAACTTTACAGACATAAAGTCTGGAAACCTATCATCTTGAACAGCTCTTATGAAGCCCTACAAAGAGGAGAGAAACGTTGGATGAAAAATAGTTGAAAACTATTTTTGTTCTTTTTGACGGCAACCCTGACTATCTTCTTCATATTTTATTTTTATATATTTTTTCATAGATAGTTCTGACCAAATCACTCAAGTACAACCGTTGGTCTAGTAACAGTACTTGTTCACTAAGAACAGAAAACCGACCCTTCATGAGTCATAGATTGATTTATTTTATTATTATTAAAATAAACAAAGTTGGCTTTTTTTGGACAAAAACGGAAATTTATTTACCATGAATACTTTTAGCGTTTAATAAAAACTTGGAGAGGAAGTGAGATGACCCCATAATTTATACAGGCTATTTACAATTGGCCATGGTCCTTCGAGGCAGAAGAAGCGGCCTTGCCTTCAGTGAAAGAAATAAATGGCCACGGTTAAGTAATAAGGAGTTTGGGCAGCATAGTTTTTATGGAATTAACCAAGCATTGATTAAGTGTTCTTAAGGAGCGACAAGCTTTGATGAAATTTTTTATGATTAAGTTTGTACTAATTCATAACACAGATTATAAGGATTTTAGATGTCGCCAATAAAACTTGTTGAACATTGTACAGTGTGTATCAGGGTTTACTGTCCTAACTAAAATATTAATTAAGCATCTCAAAAACAAGTAAAAAAAAACAAAAAAACAATAAAGGTATGTTAACGCTTTTTTAGAGAAAGGAGACATTCGCATCTAAAGATTTTCATTGCAATGCATTGTTTGGTATTGGAAGAAGATATATGACCGTATGAAGTAGGTTGTAGGAAGATAGTCAGGGTCAATAAAGGTATCTAAGTAGTAAAATAAAACTATTTATTGTTTACCAACGTTTCGTCAGGGTTAAATGAAAAAGAAGATACAAACATTGTAAGAATTGACAAAACATTAAAATAAATATAGAGAGGAAATATGAAAATATAAAAATAATAAGTTATTGTTTTCTAATCCTAGGATTCCAA
>NW_027110604.1:0-509 GCF_000696795.3 Halyomorpha halys
AGTTATTATTATTATCATGTAATTACTCATGTACCGTATCAATCTTTATTTTCTCTTATCATTTTTTTTTTTTTGTCAAATATTTAATACTACTTCCTGTATACGTGACGTATTTGAAATCATTTTAAATAGCCGTTGCTTTGTCTGCGGAAGAGTGGGGAGGAGGTGGTCCCCACTCTTACACGTTTCCGCTGTTTCTTTCTGTCTGTTCAACTTATTTATTTGGACAGGTATGTTGTCCTATACGGCTCTCTACTCATTTATTGTCATTTTTTTTTTCCATTATTATTATTTTTTTTTTATTTTATTATTCTCTCATGACGTTTATTTTATCTCTGTATATGTATTGTTTTTTGTTTGTTGTTTTATATACATCTCATGTACTTTTTTAGCTTTATATTTTAGTATGAAACTATTGCTCTTGCCTTTGTTACTTGTTTTTTATTCTTTTCATTGTATCTTTTTATTTTTAATTCTATCATTTTATCTTAACATAGTTTCATTTTGTA
>NW_027110604.1:2344-3371 GCF_000696795.3 Halyomorpha halys
AGCTACTGATATCTCCAGTGGTCGATATTGGTGGTATGTATGTACTAAGCTACTGATATCTCCAGTGGTCGATATTGGTGGTATGTATGTACTAAACTATTGATATTTCCCATGGTTGATATTGGTGGTATGTACGTACTAACCTATCGATATCTCCAGTGGTCAATATTGGTGGTATGTACAAACCTGTCGATATCTCCAGTGGTCGATATTGGTGGAGGTCTAGCCCTCTCACTGTTGGCCATATGAACAAAGCTGCTTGGATAGTAGTTAGGTGCTCCATTCTGGTTGTCTCTGTAGCACATCTTACCGTCTCTTTGCGTATTGAATACTGGGCTTCTGAAAGGTGAATTTACTGGCAGTTGTTGATGATTAGGCCCAAGTCGGTGGTGGTGTGTGTCAAGGTAGGAGAACAATCGTCCCTATAATAAAACAATTATTTTTAACGAAAGAGTGTTTCAAAATGTTACAATGAGAAAATAAGTGTTAAAGATAGATATGAAAAAACATCATCTCAAAATATATCATTTTGCACAATTCTTATAAAAGCAAAACACTGAAAAAACGTCTCAAATTTTTGCACAATGGTATTGAAATTATTAGTTAATTACATAAATAAGGTAAGTTGAGGCAAAAGCATAGCAGATTTTTTTTTAAATTAGGTTCTTAGATATTAGCCATACCGTAAGTTTAGTATAACCTGCAATCAAATCTCTCTTGTTTATTTCTTGGAGTAACAGGGGGTTGGTATTAATCTACTCTCTGAAGCAAAAGTAAAGCCAAAAGGGCTATGACCATGAAACAAAGGTTTACATTGAGGTTAATAGGAATGTTTGGCATTGTATATACTGAAACAGATGGCAGTCAGTGCCTGGCTCCTAGTGTTCCCCCCACTACTCCGCTGGAAGGCACATAAGGCCCGTTTTATTGGCTTTACTTTTTCTTCCAGCTTACTCCCATCACTTTAACCCTTGGAGGTAATAGTATGGCTTCCTCCCATCACTTTAACCCTTGGAGGTAATAGTAT
>NW_027110604.1:7341-7724 GCF_000696795.3 Halyomorpha halys
TATTAATTTTTTGTTTTATTTATAACATTGTATATAGTTAGGGGTGTCTTTTGTATGAGGCTATACCCCTCTACAATCAATTGTTAAAAAAAAAAAAAAAAAAAAAAAAAAAAAAAAAAAAAAAAAAAAAAAAAAACCTTACATTAAAACATTTAAGCCCTGTCAGACTATTTCAATGAGAATAAGACATTGTGGTATTAAAGAACACTTAATTTTTCATTTATTCACTGAGTTATTGGTCACTATAACTTGAAAACCTAACCACAACCTGAAGACTGAGGCCCAAGTTGCTGCAAGACATCCTGTTATAAATTCAATATTTATCAGTTCTGTTATTGTCACTCTAAAATTTTCTTTTTTTTCTTTATCTTTTTCTTAAGTTC
>NW_027110605.1:0-272 GCF_000696795.3 Halyomorpha halys
GAGTATATTAAAGATTTATATATTTTTTCTTTTTGAAGATGATGCTATTCGCTGCATTTCACAACCGTGCATCAGAAATGGCCTTAGTATAGTTTTATAAGTGAGAATAGTTGTATCTGGTTTTAGTCTAGATTTTCTATTAACAATAGGTTCATATTTAAATTGTTCACTACATTGTTAAATTGTTTATTACATAACCTTAATTAATTGTTTATTAAATTGTTATATATTGTTAAGTAAAAAATGTACTGAAAAATCAATAATTAGCGAAT
>NW_027110605.1:3841-4333 GCF_000696795.3 Halyomorpha halys
CTTGAATGAGGAGTCGTCATGTCATTACCAGGCACAGAACCTTAATTAGTTTGACTCTTTTAAAGCTACAAAAAGAATAATTAAAACTTAAGTCTAAGTAATTTGGGATGTTTTGTTAGTAAATTATAAAGGGTAAAAAATAAATTGACCTTTTAATTACTGTTGACATAGAAAAAGTTTGCCAAATAGGTCAGTATAGTTCCCTCACCATTCAGTGGGATACATGATGAAAAATCGAAGTACATTATTGCGATAGTACTTCTAATTACAATGTTTACAAATTAAAATTAATATCTAACTTCTAATGTCTGTAGAATAATAAAATTAATCACTACCTTCATTTGAATTGTAAAGCGGAATTTGAAGAAATTTGTACTAAACCTTTTCTTCACTAATTACAACATTCCTCCAACTTTGTGCCAAATCGAACTAGCCATTTTCGAAATATAGTTCTGTCAAGGAAAATATATCTGCGCATGCGTAGACAAAATT
>NW_027110605.1:6013-7088 GCF_000696795.3 Halyomorpha halys
GAGGAGCAGTATTAGGAAGTACTGTTAATAGACCAATGGTTGTGCAAGGAGGTTATTTGATCAGAATCACGCTTCACCGCCAGATTTTTACAATTAAGGGTAACCAGGAGGCTGGGTGGACTCCGGAAGACGAGTCTATAGGAACACTAATGATTCTTGAATTTTCTCTCATTACGTGTTGTTCCATCAGGAAGTATATTATTACATATATATTGTATAGTAGTAATATAGTATATTATTATACATAGAATACAGGGTATTCTGCTAAAGTAGAATCTACTAACGGTATATCTCTAAAACAAAAAATAAATAAATTATTTTAATGTGAATTATTAGCATAAATCGATTTTAAAAGAAGTACGAAAATAGCACACAATTGTATGACTTTTGGTTGTTATATTTCTATCCTACACACCGCAGCTTTGTTTTGAATAGTGGCACGTGTGACAAAAAAAAAGTATTGATTTTATTCAAAACTGGACGTATTTCAAGGATAGTACCTTAGTCTGTGGTTACTTTCTTTATCAAAAAATAATTACCATTAGAATCCTTGAATGAAGAAGTACAGGAAGCACTAAATTGCCTATTTAGCAACATCGGATTTCCAGTCCGCCTATAGCCTTCATTCTTCCGTGTCTGACTTTCTTGTGACTGGTGGAAATTAATAATTTTTTAAAAAATATTTTAATACTATTTAATAAAGTGTTTCGCTCCCTCTCTCTATGTAATTGTAATGAATTTATTTATAAATTTTAATCAATGTTTTGAATGTTTTCTGTATTGACTCACTACTTTTTAGGTTTTCGATTGAAAACACAATTGAAAAACTAAGCGGAAGAACATGCTATGTGAGATTTTAGAAGAAATTAAAAAAGGGATTTTGCTTTTAAGAATATTTTTAAAAACTTTCTTCATAGTGGCCTTGCATATTGTTTTCTAAAATTGAAAATTGAAGTAGCTTAAAGAGGTTAAAAAATTTAATTCCTGGCTTCATAATAGAAATACAAAATTATTAATCACAATTACCTTTCTCGTAGCTCTTCAATCAATTATTTTAGGTTTTTAATTAGAGTAG
>NW_027110605.1:11513-12369 GCF_000696795.3 Halyomorpha halys
GTTTGTTGGATTGTATTTTTATTATCGGCACACATCGAGTTTGGAGTGCATGTGAGATTTGGTCGCCCGTTTTTCTTCTGTTATATATTTCATATTTAGCGGGTCATTGAAGAGGATCTAGGAGGGGAAATTCCGGAGAGCGAATTTGTTGATCGGGTGAATTAAAAAATTGTCAAATGGTGAAATTGGAGCAGCAGAAATGAGAAAGAAAAATAGAAACATTTGTATTTGTTGTACAGACCGAAATTGATTGTAAAAGGAAACTGTAGGGAAAAAAAATTGTTTATTATATCTTATTATTATATCTCTTAATATCTGATTATACCATGTATGTGTAATTTATATATGTCCGATTACGGATTGATAAGTATGCTGTGAGATAGCAACCTGATGTATTTAGGCAGCATAGATAAATAAAGTATTTCTCTCTCTCTCTCTGATTCATTCATTTATCTTTTTTTTTAATTTTTTATTTAAAAATGAAATTACGATGAAAAAGTAAAGTTAATTTTGAATAGAATATGTTCGTAATCATCTCATAAAATAACATTTTGTGAATTTATTTTGTCAAATATCATTAAAAATACTACTCCCACGAATATAAACGTCATAAACTGCTTTATAGTACATTAAAATAGTTTTAATTTGAGTGCTGGCACACATCTATATGATTAATGGTTTTTATGATATAGAATTCTCAAAATAAATTTACTATCTCCTGATTTTTCAGTGCATTTTTTATAAAAATGCTATATCTTAGGAACTATTGGACGTAAATAGCTCTAATACGGCTCATATTTAAGAAAATTTACTTTACGTTGAATGATGTTCTCGTGGGTTTTCCAGTGTAAAAGAT
>NW_027110605.1:14674-15317 GCF_000696795.3 Halyomorpha halys
TCTCTAGTAACATTATTGGAGTTCTATAAATAGGAAGATTCTCCACGCGTTTGTATCATGTTATTTTATATCTAATAGCAAATTTACTAGCTGTATATAATTGTATACAGTTGTAAATAACAATAAACAAATTATTAAAAAAAAATATTCATGATTTGATTAAAAAAAAAAAATGGCCGAAACAAATAACAATTACATTTTCCAAAAGGTATTAAGCAGACTTTTTGCTTATAATTATGAATAAAATAATTCTTTTTCAGCGTTTTTTTTCTAAGCATATAATAAAAACTAGACTGGTTTAGTTAGATCTCACAGAAACGTTTATGTTGATCAAAATTTGAAATTAATGGGTGTCCGCTAAGTCTTTTGCCATAGTTAAAGTGGTTTAAGTAGACCTCATAAACAACAAAAAATTAATAAAGACAATTGTCCGATTCTCTCAGAGAAAATTGATATTTTTAGTTTAATAGGGGTGGTAACAATAACTAAAACACTTCATGTTACAGGTACGTAATTTTTTTTTCGTACCCTTCATCAAAACAGAACCATTATCTCACACATATATAATACATGAAATGTATTATATATAATTTTACTGAGTCTTCTCTTCTTGGCTACTTAATTATCTGTTAATGCTAATTAT
>NW_027110606.1:0-1975 GCF_000696795.3 Halyomorpha halys
CCTGTAGTTACCTTATAGTTAATAATAATTCAAAAATGTAAATTTATACTTCATGTGTATCATCTTCCATATATCATGTTTTTATTCATGATTTATTTTAGAAAAAAGTTGACACCTGACATTGTAAGTGGACAATCTTCCAATAATAGTTTTTATTTTATAAAGAAATTCCTATGGACGGCATTATTCATTTGGCGTCTAACTTTATATAAAAAAAGACACTAATTTTATATAAAAGAAAAATCAATGTATAAACACCCAGGATGGGCCAAAACCCTGAAACTTGAATGTGTGATAACAAATAACTTCACTACCTTTAGCTCAAGAAAGTAAATGAGTTTATTGTTCCTTTAATCTGAATATTTTGTCATGTTTGATGTATTTGAAATTGGATTACATAAAATGATTGACCATTTTTGTATTGTGATTCAGTGATAGATACAACCAGACAAAACATGACATTATACAGTGATGACATGTAAATTGTCAGTTCCATTCAGTAAAGTGAACTTGTTCTAATAATAAACAGTATTAGCATGGTTAAAATAAATTAAAAATTGAATAATCGACTTACACTTATGTGCATTCAAGTGTCAACAGTAGAACGAATATGTGTAAGAAAAAATTTAAAATAAAAATTAATTGAAGGTTTCTATTTGATGCAACGTTTGGAGGATATGTAAAAGAATATAGTATTTTATTATTAGTATATCAAATATCATAAAATTTATTTATACATGATTTTTATTGAATTTAAATTTATATATTTATTTTAATTTATGTTTAATATCGATTAATGGTATACAATTATGACATTTTTACTCCGAATCGTTCCTGGAATCTCTGAAAACAGAGTCAAATGTTAAAAAAAAAAAATTAATAATATCTTTAATTCAAAATTTAGTCAGTTTATACATGTGAAACATTTGAAAATCACAATAGAAAAATAAGGTTACTCAATGTTTTTTAAAAATAATAATCATCGGTTTTTGAAGAATGAGATGATAATGCTAACTACGACAGAATAATACAAAAACGAGCTTAAATGGTTCTATATTGCTGTTAAAAAATATAAGATTCTAAATTTAAACATTCCTCTTTAGAACAATTAGGAAATAGAAAGATACCTCATTTTTCTCCAGGGAACTTAATTTATCAAAGTAAATTTGACGAGCAATAAAGTTTTCTCCAGCTTACGTTATGCTTAGCTTAAAAAAATTAAATTCCAAAAAGTTTATGAAATCTAACTTTATCTTTTTCGACCATTTCTTGAGCTTCCCATGATTTTCATATCTTCTTTAATAGCACCTGAACCTACATTCTCTGAACTTTCTGCAATGTGGTTACGTTGCAAATTGCTAAAATCTGTCATGTACTCTGTAGTATCTAGTACATAAAATTTATTGTAAGTCAAGTTATATAATTAACAATATCTTAGAGAAGTTGAAAGGGTAAACACTGTTTAGAAACAACAGCCAATTTTTCCAAAAAAACAAAATGTTTCTGGATGTATTATTTTTAGTTTTATTGAGTGAAAGTATCTTCCTTATTGAAATGTTCTTTATTCACAAATCATTAATACGGAGCCATCCATCCATCTCCAAGTGCACTTTTCTATTCATTACACTTCGTTTTACTTCATATTCAAATCAAAATAACTAGTGAGATTTAGAATAATTACCAAATATTTTAATATTTTTGTCTTCTTTCAACTTATTTATATTATATAACATCTTTTAGAATAAAGGATTAGCAGCATTTCTCAGGAAGCGAGGACTGACGTAGGTAGAAATTTTATGAATACCAAAAAGAATTCTTTGAATGTCTTTAAAATCAATAAGGAAACAAGATTAAACAACCTTTTCCGTCTACATAACCTGTTGTTAGAAAAAGTAACAACATTAAACATTTTTTAACGCTTTTAGATTGTTCATACCGTTTTTCTTTAAAAACAAAAGTTTACTTTTTCTATATA